>NC_062569.1:72981666-73196666 GCF_022837055.1 Prionailurus viverrinus | reverse complement strand
GATACACTTTTGACCTCTTTTCCTAGCCTAAGTTCTTTCCTTACTGCTTGTTTCAAATGCTACACATTACATTACAAGTGACGTAAAATCCAACTCAAATTAACTTTCATGAAACAAGATGTTTATTGACTGGTTGAAGTCTGGTGGTGGGTCAGGATTCTGAGTCAGTTGATTCAGTGGTTAAAAGATGTCCCCACACTTTTATTTCCAACTTCACTGAGGTATAATTGACAAATAAAAATTGTATATATTTAATTGTATTAATTGTATATATAATTATATATAATTGTATATATGTATATATTGTGAAATGATTACCACACTCAAGCTAATTCACCCATCAGTCTCCTCATATAGTTACCATTTGTTTTTGGGTGTTGGTGTGGTGACAACATTTAAGATCTACTCTTGCTCTTTCTTTGTTTTCTCTTGCATGATATCAGCTTTAATTCTAAGGCCAACCTCACTCATTGTAACAATATGGCTGCAGTACTTCCAGGCTTCTTATCTGAACAAAACAGCCCAGAAGATGAGAAAGATAAAGATTCTTTCTCAGATGTTACTAGAAAATATTTTTTCCAGTATCTTTGGCTCAAATCAGCCCATGTCACTTCTGAACCTAAATCTTGACCAGGTGACAGAATAATGTTGCTTCATATGCAGCCCCTTCCCTAGAGATAGGAGTGAAGTCAAATTCCCACAAATACATGGGTTGGGTCAAAGAGTAGATAGCCAAATGAAAATAAGGTGACCAAGAGGAGGAACAGATGTTGAAGACTACACCCTGAACTTTGCTCCTCAGAGCTCCCTTGGCTCCATGTTCTGAAATTCAATAACCATATTCAAGCCTCTCTCATACAACTTCAGAGCCTGACCCCAGCCCCAGGAAGCACTGATAGCCATCACTTACTCAGCAGGGAAGTTTTAGAATAAATAATATCCTGGAAATAAATTTATTTTGTGACTTTATTTCTCTATATGAAACTATATATATCTTCAGTGTACTATATATCCTCACTGAGCTGAAGTAATTTCAAATACTTAAACCAGTACTTGAGTATCTTACTTACTCTAGCTCTGCCTCTTAATAGGTGTGTGACCCTAGGTAATTTACTGGTCTTCTATGTGACTCATTTATCTCATTTGTAAAATGGGAATAATAATTGTACTTACTTACAGAATTTCAGAATAAAATTAGCTTAAATGTATTAATACACATAAAACACTTGAAATGTGCCTCAATATAGGAAACATTCAATAAATCTTTATTATTTCTTTGTTATTTCATATTATTATTTTTAGTAGTAGTAATACTATTAGTATTGGTATTTCAATATGTGACAATATACAGGTATATTCATGATGTGATTCAATTATAGACAATTAATCTTCCTATATTTATCCCGCAAGTATATCATCCCTTTATCATCTCAAAACATATACATAATACTGTCCCAAACCATCCAGGCCAATTTTGTCTCCCTAGAAACTTGTAAGTTAAAATAAATTATGTTGATGTGGGCAACACATAAAAGGGCTTTTTTGGTTAAACAAAATGATCTATAAGAATTATCAAAAATTAATTTTGATATTACAGAAAATGAATAATAAAATATATGAGTGGTACATTCCAAGCATGTCATGATGATGGGAAAACCTTCACACGCTTCTAGTATTTGAGGTAAATATTCCTGAAAAGGGGGGTTTCCAATAAACTGAGATGATAGAAAAAAGGCAGTTTGATGAGTAATCAGGGCAGTCAGAGAAGCCAAACTGGGACAAAGATGGTAAGCCAAGGTAACAAATATTTAAACTGTTTGGTTTTTGGGGGCGCCTGGGTGGCTCAGTCGGTTGGGCATCTGGCTTCAGCTCAGGTCATGTTCTCACAGTTCATGGTTCAAGTCCCGAGTCAGGCTCTGTGCTGACAGCTCAGAGCCTGGAGCTTGCTTCCAATTCTGTGTCTCCCTCTCTCTGGCCCTCCCCCGCTCACACTCTGTCTCATTCTCTCAAAAATCAACATTAAAAAAAATTTTTTTTAACTGTTTGGTTGTTTTGGTTTTTTTTTTTTTAAGAAAGGAAAAAGGAAAGGGAAAGAAGGGAAAAGGGAGAGAAAGGCAATAAAAAAAACATCTAGTGGGGAAAGATCTGGGTTTGTTTCCTGAAACTGCCACTTACCAGCTATACATTCTTAGGCAAATAACCATTCTGATTCAATTTATTCACCTTTAAAATAAGAGAAATAATAGTACCTACGTACTATTGTCTTTCATCATTCTAGCATTTTAACATGAAATGAAAAAGAGCACATTTTATAACCTATGGAATCTTAGAATCAATGAAATGTGGTAATACTATGATGATCATTAAATAAGATTATGCATGTAAAGCACCTAGCACAGTGTCAGGGCAATCTCCTTAACTTCTCTGGTTACACTTGTATTCATTTTCATAAATTAGAAAACCTAAAGTTATTCCACCTAAAAAAAGTGGTTTTCCCAGTGTATAAAATAAATTCTGAAGAATATAAAAATGTCTACTAATCATAAATAAAATTAAATCAACAAGAACTAAGGAGCCAAACTCTAAAATTCACTGTAAAGAGAAAAAACAATCTAATTCCATTTGAAATAAATAATACAACCTCAAAAAGCAAAAAGAAAGAAACCAAAGAACTAGGACTATGTGTCCTCAATCTAAAGACAAAATGTATTGAAAAAGAAAAAAAAAAATAATCCAAGTAACTTCAGAATGAAGTAACTAATCTAGATCACTGGCCAAATCTAGATCACTGCCTGCTTTTTACACATAAAGTTTTATTGGAATACAGCCATGTCCTTTTGCTACTTATTTTTTATGGCTGAATCCCCACCACAGTGGCAGAGTTTAGTAGTTGTGGCAGAGATTATATGGCCCACAATGCCTAAAATGATTATTATCTGGCCCTCTACAGAAAAAGTTTGTTGACCCCTGTTTTAGAACACAATTGTGATGGTTAATTTTATATGTCAACTTGACTGACAAGGAGGTGCTCAGACTAAACTGTTTCTGGGCATGTCTGTAAGAGTATTTCTAGATGAGATTAGCATTTGAGTCCATGGACTCAGTAAAGTAGATTGCCCTTCTCATCATTCAAACTCTTGATGGCCTGAATAGAACAAAAGGCAAAGAAAAAGGAATTATCCCCTTTTTTCCTGCATCATTGTTTAGCTGGTACATCTCAGCTTCTCTGGCCTTTAGACTGGGATTTACACCACTGGCTCCCCTGGTTCTTGGTCCCTCAGACTTGAACTGAATTACACCACTGGCTTTCCTGGGTCTCCAGCTTGTATATGACAGACCATAGAACTATTCAGCTTCCATTACTGCATCAGATAATTCTTCATAATATATATGAACCTGTTTCTCTAGGAAACTCTGACTAATACAATACATAGACTGTATACTTAAGGATTAAGATAAAAAGATCAACAATCTTGAACTCTATTTAGTTTTCATCATAGTGATACGAAGATAATAATTCTGAAACTATATTTTATGTATTATAGAAGTGACCAAGTGAGTAAATATTGAAGTTATTGGGAACCATAGTTCTCACTGTTGGAAAAGAACGATATAAATATGGAATGAGATAACGCTTAGATGAGCCATCAACCTAGCTGCCATCAACCTAGATCCATCTGCAGAGATCCAAAAAGTGATAAGTCCCTAATAGCAATTAACATACCACTGCCTAGATCTTGGTTTCTAAATATCATTCCCATATGAAATGAACCAGAACTCTTTAGAGAAATGGCAGATTCCTCAGCAGAGGCAAAAAAATAAGATGAGACTGGAACATCTCATTGTGCAATAAAGTTAAAATTGCTCAAAAATTGATGGGACATGTTAAAATAACCAAGAAGCCTGCTTAAAAAATGTTCTCACAGGAAAATCTTGGAAATTTTTTAAATCAAAAATAATATCTGGAGAAATAGCTGATTCTAAGGGCTAGAGAGGGAAATTACAAAATTAGTCTGGACCATTTTTATTTGAGTATAGTTGACACACAATGTTACATTAGTTTCAGGTATACAACTTAGTGATTTGACAAGTTTATACATTACACTATGTTCCCCACAAGTATAACTACCATCTGCCCCATTACACTACTATTACAATATCATTGACTATATTCCTTATAGTCTGCTTTTTATTCCCGTGACTTACCTATTCCATAACTGGAGGCCTGTCTCCCACTCCCCTTCACCCATTTTGCCCAACTTCCCACTCACCTCCCCTTTGGCAAGCATCAGTTTATTCTCTGTATTTATTAAGTCTGTTTTCTGTTTTTTATTCATTTTTTAGATTCAATTTATGAATGGAATCATATGGTATTTGTCCTTCTTAGTCTGACTTATTCCACTCAGCATAATACCCTCTAGGTCTCAATCTCATCCTTTTTTATGGCTGTTTAATATTCCATGGTGTGTGTGTGTGTGTGTGTGTGTGTGTGTGTGTGTGTGTGTGTGTACACCACATTTTTCTTTTTTTTTTAATTTTTTTAATGTTTATTTTTGAGAAAGAGAGAGAGAGAGAGAGAGAGAGAGAGAGAGAGACAGAACACGAGCAGGGAAGGGGTAGAAAGAGGGAGACACAGAATCCGAAGCAGGCTCCAGGCTCCAAACCGTCAGCACAGAGCCCGACGTGGGGCTTAAACTCACGAACTATGAGATCACGACCTGGGCTGAAGTCGGACGCTTAACCAACTGAGCCACCCAGGTACCCCAACACCACATTTTTCTTTTCTATTCATCTACTAATGGATACTTAGGTTGCTTCCATGTCTTGGCTATTATAAATAATGCTCCAATAAACATAGGAGTGCATATATCTTTTTTAGTTAGTGTTGTTGTTTTCCCTAGCTAAATACCCAATTATGTAATTATATGTATACTGGATCATATAGTATTCTGTCTTTAATTTTTTGAGGAACCTCCTTACTGTTTTCCAAGTGGCTGCACCAATTTATATTCCCACCAACAGTGAATGAGAGTTCCTTTCCTCTACATGCTCACCAACACTTGTTTCTTGTGTTTTTGAGTTTAGCCATTCTAACAGGTGTGATGTGACAGCTCATTGTGGTTTTTATTTGCATTTCTCTGATGATGAATAGAGTTTGGGCATCTTTTCATGCATCTGTTGGCTATCTGTATGTGTTTTTTAGAAAAATGTCTATTCAGGTCCTCTATCCATTTTTTAATTGGATTGTTTGTTTTTGCAGTGTTGAATTGTTTTTGTGATGCCCTGAAAGTAAGAAACTGCTGAGCCAGAAAGGAACATGTAAAAAAAGACTCAGAAGCCAAACTGAAAGAAGTATAAATGGCTGAAACAGGAATAATTTGAACTTCAAAATTAATAACATAGTATTGAATTATACCCCAAAGTATAAAATAAGTAGGCATGAGTTAATACTGATATAAATGATTTAATAAATAAATATATGGGAGCAAAGGAACAAATTTTCATTACACATGAACTCTAAACAATATATGTAGATATCCCCCACTTTAAGAAGTAGAACTTAATTTAAATCCCTTTGAGTGGGGTGCCTGGGTGGCTCAGTCAGTTAAATGTCTAACTCTTGATTTTGGCTCAGGTCATAATCTCATGATCTCGTGAGATCAAACCCCACCTCAGGCTCCACACTGACAGCACTGACCCTGCTTGGGATTCCCTCTCTCCCTCTCTCTCTGCTTCTTTCCTGCTCATACTCATGCTCTCTTAAAATAAATAAATACACATTAAAAAATAAAAAATAAAAAACTAAATCCCTCTGAGTGTGGGATACCTTCAAAAGAATAGTGTCTAGCTTCCAAAAAATAAAGAAAGGGGAAAACAGAGATATCTGGCAGATACTATCTTAACCAAGTGATCAAATTTAAAATCATCAGTGATAAGGCAAGTTAATATCATGTACCACCTAATATAATGCAATGAGAAGAATATCCCTGTGGTATTCTTCCCCAAAACCCATAACCCCAGTCTAATAATGAGAAAATATTAAACATACCCAAAGTGAGGTACATCTCACATCTACAAAGTACCTGACCAGTAATCTTCAAAACTGTCGAGGTTATGAAAACAATGAAAGACTGAGAAACTATCACAGATCCAAGGAAACTAAGGAACCATATAGGCTAAATGAACTGTGGTATTCCAGGATGAATTCTGGAACAGAAAAAGAATATTACTGAAAAAACTCATGAAAGGCAAATAAAGTCTCTAATCTAGCTAATAGCATATTCCAAAGTTAAGTTTTTTAATTTTGATAAATATATCATGTTCACATAAGATGCTAACATGAGGGGAAACTGTGAGAGGGGTATATAGGAATTCTCCCTATACTAACTTTTCTATTTTTCTATATACTTAAATTATTCCAAAATAAAAAGTTTATTTTAAAAAATGATAAACAATGATAAACCACTTAAGAAAATAAGAATGAAAGAGTACATACTGATAGTGAGTATAAGTGAATGAACAAATGAATAGGAAAAAAGGAAAAGCTCTTTATAACTGCAGAATATCAATTAATAAATGTAAAAAGAATGGCGGAGTTAGGAAATTCCATTTTACAATCATCATAAAAATAATAAATTCAGGCAAGAATCAGAAAAGGATGTTATAACTATTGAGAGAGACTTTAAGGAGAAAAAGATACACAATATCAGAGAAACGCATATCAGTTACTAATTTCAAAGGTAAAAATGATTAATATTACCAATAATAGGACAACTGACATCAGGTACCTCCTGATATGATGCACTAAGGTGGATACAATGTCGCTTATATAATTTTCCTATCAAAAATTCATAATCTAGATTTACTTATGAGGAAACAACAGTCAAACCCAACTGAGAGTCTGTAAAACAACTGGCAGGTAGGGGTGCCTGAGGGGCTCAGTTAGGTTAAGCATCTGAATCTTGATTTTGGCTCAGGTCATGATCTCATGGTTGTGGGATCAAGCCCAGCCTGGAATTCTCTCTCTCCCTCTCTCTCTGTCCCTTCCCTGCTCACATGTGCATGTGCTCTCACTCTCTCAAAATAAATAAATAAACTTAAAAACAAAATCAGCAGGTATGTTCCAAAAATAACAACATGAAAGAAAAAGAAGGATTAAGGAACTATTACAGGAAACTATAGAATTATAACAACAAGGTGTAGTGCATAATCATGGATTGGTTCCCGGGTTGTAAAGAAAAAAATGTTACACTGTCATTGATTCAAGGAAATAAACCATTCAATCTACATCAATTTTTAATTGAATCAGTTCTACCATACATGATTCAGAAAACAGAACCAGACAATCATGCTGAAAAATTAGTATGACTTCTGCTTTTAGGAATTAACACTAAAGAAATAAAGATATTTCAAATAGTTAACAATGTGAGCATATTTATTATAGCATTATTTATAAGAGCCAATATTTTGAAAATAATCTAAATGCCCGTATTGTAACATGTTTTAGGTTGCAAATGACCAAGAACTCAACTTAAAAGGGTTTAAACAGAAAGAAACGTTATTTGTTGGCTCTTATAAGTGAAAAATCTCCAAGAGAAGAAGATTTTAGGGGTATCTTCAGGTTTCATTAATGTCACCAACACTCATCCTTTGATTCTGCTTCATTTTTTTTTCTGAAGGTCAGTTTCATCTTCTAACTGGTCCACTTAATGGTTATTATTTGAATACACCAAACAGAGTATGAAAATCTTATTCCCAGAAGTTCTGACAAATGTCTTCTTAAATCATACTAGCTCTAACATGGCTACATGTCCACCCTGAACCTGATCATATGGCTTTGCTAGAGTAATCTCACCCATAACATATGGCTAAAAATTACATAGTGGGAGTTTACCAAAGAAATGCAGAATACAATTACTACTAAGAGGGAGAATTGATACTAGGCAACAGACACAGGTATCTCCCATGATGTCCAGAAGCAAAATTCTGTGTGAATAAGCCATTTAGTATGGATATGCTTCATAGTAATTATTTGGTTCTCAAAGGGTTATAGTTCCCAAAAAAGGAAAGAATGAATGACGAGGGTGCCCCTGCAATTTTGAAGAGGAGGAAACTGAGGTTCAGAGGAATTAAATGCCTTCCTCAATGTCACAACAATCTGCTAATATCAGAACAAGGCAAGATTCCAGTCTTCTGATCCCTGAACAAATGCTCTTTCCATGTTGCCACCTGCCTTAACTTAGCTCACTGGGCAGTATGGTCCAGGTTGCAACTTCTTTCAAATTAAAATTTTATTAAAAGTTGAGAACTGGATAAGCTTTTCTATTTTCAAATGTATCACAGAAGTTCATAATGTGAAAGGAAGAAACTAAAAAAAGCAATTTTTCTCAAATATGGATCCACTGACCTCTTAGAAATGTGCACCATAGACTTATTCCCAAAAGTCAACAAGTTCCTTATAGCAATATGTTTATGTCTGATTTATAATAATCTAAAATTAATATTTCAAATCTATATTATACTCCTAGTAGAATACAAGCTCTCTGAGGGCTGAGCTTTTTTTTTTCTTTTTTATTCACTATTTATCCCCAGTGCCTAAAACAGGGTCTGAAACATGTAAGTATCTGACACGTGAATTACTAATGAACAAATCAACTCATAACTAATTTCTGCCACATAAATCCATTACACATGTTTGTGTCATGTTCACACTGGCACTAAGGTGTCCTGTTTCTATTGTTAAAAGCTAAAGAGAGGCTCCTGGGTGGCTCAGTCAGTTGAGCATCTGACTTTGGCTCAGGTCATGATCTCACAGTTTGTGGGTTCGAGCCCAGTGTCGGGCTCTGTGCTGACAGCTCAGAGCCTGGAGCCTGCTTTGGATTCTTGTGTCTCCCTCTCTCTCTGCCCTTCCCCTGCTCACACTCTGTCTCTATCTCTGTCTCTCTCTCAAAAATAAAGATTAAAAAAAAATTTTTTTTAAAGCTAAAGAGAAAAAGGGAAAGGTAGATTAAGTAAGTAAATGATATGCTTGCACTTACTTGAGACCAAATAATATCTCAGTTTGCTGTACAAATGAATAAAAGAAATTGGTTAAACAGTTGAGTCATGGCTGGGCACTATTAATTAGATATGCCAAATTAAAACAAACTTACCCCATAACAGACAGTATCAAACACAACTTTCAACAGATGATTTGGTTTCAGCAAACAACATCATCCAATGTATTAAATTAAAATTTTTGCTTGTTTATGCTTAATTTATTGATTCCCTTCAATTTTGTAGAAGCTACAAACATAAGAAATGCATGCCTAATTTTAGATTCTTAAACTTTTACATACTTCACAATTATTTAAGTCAGTATCATAAATCTAAAATACTTTTTCCTCTAACAGTTGTCTTTATATTACTCAAGTTTTAAAACCTATAAAGTAGTATATGTGTGGATCAAAAATTAGGAATTAAAAAAGGTAGGAATTCGGGGCGCCTGTGTGGCGCAGTCGGTTAAGCGTCCGACTTCAGCCAGGTCACGATCTCGTGGTCTGTGAGTTCGAGCCCCGCGTCAGGCTCTGGGCTGATGGCTCAGAGCCTGGAGCCTGTTTCCGATTCTGTGTCTCCCTCTCTCTCTGCCCCTCCCCCGTTCATGCTCTGTCTCTCTCTGTCCCAAAAATAAATAAACGTTGAAAAAAAAAATTAAAAAAAAAAAAAGGTAGGAATTCAAATCCATTTCATAAAAGCCTTATTATATAACCCTGAGTTCTAATACCACTGTGGCTCCGTTTTCATTAGTAAAGGTGAGAATAACTTGAAAAGTATTCAGCAGAATAATTTTATTAATCATAAATTTTAAGAATCTGAAATAATCTGGAAAAGTAATATCCAGTCCAACATTCATTTTACAAATGAGGAAGCTCAGAGGAATTAGAGTGACTTGTCCAACATCAACTAATAAGTCATGGTAGGAATGGGCTGAGAACCTAGATCTAATCATTGCATCTACTGAAAAATGCCAAGCATTGTAAAAATACCTCTTAATCACAATGATGCTTTAACTCAACAGCCTATTGTTCTTAAATTGATTCCTGGGCACTGTTCTTGTTACATTCCTTAAGTACAAAGAAAAGCAGCATACTGTTCTGGATTTATACAATCAGATTTGAAGGCTGACATTATTGTAATTGCTTGGTCCTTGAGTCAACTGGCAGTGCATCAACCATTAAAATCAAAAGTATGTTAAAAAGCAGGAAGATCCTGGCAATGTATAAATGCACTTACAAAGAAAAGTCAAATTTGAACCTATCAACCTTGGCAGTTTTCCTTTAAGAGAGCCCAGAAAAGCCACAGTGGCCATGGAAATTAAAACCGTGTCTTAAATGAATGAGATGCTGAAAATATGAGAAGCTAAGGAAAGAATAATAAGCACTTGAAGCCTCTATACACCAATCAGGGTTTTTAAGATACATTTGGGATTCCATGTAATAGATGAAGCATTGGAGTGAATAATAAGACCAAACTATAAGAATAATTCTGTACTCCTTATCCTAGACTCAGACCAATCAGTGTGATAGTGCACAATTTATATTTAAATGTAAATTTCAAAACTAATTATGATTTCCAAATAGCAGATGGTAATTCAGTTAGAAACACAATCAAAAGAAAGATTCATTTAGTTTGCTTAAAAGGTTTTAGCAAACAGGATGAAAAACAAAGTTCATACTGGTCATGGGTTTCAGAAAGTACATTGGAAGCTGTGGACATCCCATGGATATTATAATCAATTCCATTTAATCAAGATCCTAACTGAACCAGAACCTTCTGATTTCTTGCTGAAGCTGTTCTGAAAACTTGCAGAAAATCCAGCATCAACCCATTCCCACAGGAGTTTCTCTTTAGGAACAATTCAGCCAGTAGATGCGCTGGTTTTCTTTGCCAGGCATCTTAGGCCTATCCTTATAGGCTACCACATACTATATCGTATATCCTAGATTTGCTGAAATGATCTCAATCCCAATTTTTGTATCCCATTATCAGAATCATGAGTCCCAATATTTGGCTAAAGAAATAGGATCTCCATGACTTGGCACAAAAGTGAACCAACAAGGCCCCATTAAGGGGACTCTCAAATCTTTGAAGCAGGCCTAGAATTTAATATTAATTTTTTTAAAATGTTTATTTATTTTTCAGAGAGAGAGAGAGTGCAAGCAGGGAAGGGGCACAGAGAGAGAGAGACACAGAATCTGAGGCAGGCTCCAGACTCTGAGCTGTTAGCACAGAGCCGAACACAGGGCTGAAGTCAAACGCCTAACTGACTGAGTCACTCAGGTGTCCCTAGAATTTAATATTAAAGATGAGTTCCTGGTTACCATCATGTGAAAGCCAGTTTCTTACTGGCTTTTCTCTCTCTCAAACATTTTTTTAAATTTATAAATAAATAAATAAATAAATAAATAAATAAATAAATAATATAGACGCTAAAAAAAACAATAGAACAGATCAATGAAAGCAGGAACTGGTTCTCAAAAAGATCAACAAAATTGATAAACTTCTAGCAAGACTCATGAAAACAAAAAAAGAAAGAGACAGGACTCGAATAAAATCAGAACTGTAAGAGGAGAAATAACAACCAATATCACAGAAATACAAAGGATTGTAAGAGAGTATCACAAAAAATCATATGCCAACAGATTGGGATACCCTGGAAGAAATGGATAAATTCCTAGAAACATATAACCTACCAAAACTAAAGTAGGAAAAAATGGAAAATTTGAACAGATTCATTACCAACAATAAAATTGAGTTAGTAGGATGCATGGGTGGCCAGTCGGTTAAGCATCCAACTTCAGCTCAGGTCATGATTTCATGGTTTGTGAGTTTGAACCCAGATCAGGCTCTCTGCTGTCAGCACGGACCCTGCTTTGGATCCTATGTCCCCTTCTCTCTGCCCCTCCCCTGCACTCGCTCACACTCTCTCTCCCTCTCTCTCAAAAATAAACAAACATTAAAAGATTGAATTAGTAATCAAAAAACTCCCCAAAAGCAAAAGTCCAGAACCTGATGGCCTCACAGGCAAATTCTACCAGACATTTAAAGAAGAGTTAAAACCTATTCTTCTCAAACCATTCAAAAAAACAGAAGAGGAAGAAAAATTTCCAAATTCATTCTATGAGGCCAGCATGACCCTGATACCAAAATGAGATACAGACACCACAAAAGAGAACCACAAGCCAAGTATCTCTAATGAACATAGAGGCAAAAATCCTCAACAAAATACTAGCAAACCTGATTCAACAACATATTTTAAAGACATCTCACACAATCAAGTGGGATTTATTCCTAGGATTCAAGAGTGGCTCAGTATTCATAAATCAATCAATATGATACATCACATCAATAAGCAAAAGGATAAGAACTATATGATCTGTTCAAAAAATGCAGGAAAAGCATTTGACAAAGTACAACATATATTCACAATAAAAACCGTCAACAAGGTAGGTATAGAGGGTACATACCTCAACATAATAAAAGCCATGTATGAAAAACCCACAGCTAACCTCATACTTGATGAAGAAAAACAGAGCTTTTCCCCTAACATCAGGAACAAGACAAGGATGTCCACTCACACTCTCTGATTCAACATAGTACTGGAAGTCCTAGCCACAGCAATCAGAAAAGAGAAAGGAATAAAAGCCATCCAAATTTGTAAGGAAGAAGTAGAAGTTTCACTATTTGCAGACAACATGATAATATATATAGAAAACTTGAAAGATTCCACCCAGAAACTGCTAAACTAATAAATGAATTCAGTGAAGTCACAGGATACAAAGTAAATGTACATAAATATGTTACACTTATATACGAATATTGTAAGCATGAGAGAGAGAAATTAAGAAAACAATCCCATTTACAACCGCACCAAAAATAATAAAATACCTAGAAGAAAACTTAAAGAGGTAAAAGACCTGTACTCAGAAAACTATAAAACACTGATGAAAGAAATTGAATAAGACACAAACAAATGGAAAGACATTTCATGTTCACAGATTGAAAGAACGAATATTGTTAAAATGTCTATACTAACCCAAAGCAATATACACATTTAATGCTATCCCTATCGAAATACCAACAGCTGGCACAAAAACAGACACACAGACCAATGGAATAGAATAGAAACCCCAGAACTAGACCCACAAACATATGGCCAACTAATCTTTGACAAAGCAGGAAAGAACATCCAATGGAAAAAAGACAGCCTCTTTAACAAATGGTGCTGGGAGAACTGGACAGCAACATGCAGAAGGTTGAAACTAGACCACTTTCTCACACCATTCACAAAAATAAACTCAAAATGGATAAAGGACCTAAATGTGAGACAGGAAACCATCAAAACCTTAGAGGAGAAAGCAGGAAAAGACCTCTCTGACCTCAGCCATAGCAATCTCTTACTCGACACATCCCCAAAGGCAAGGGAATTAAAAGCAAAAGTGAATTACTGGGACCTTATGAAGATAAAAAGCTTCTGCACAGCAAAGGAAACAACCAACAAAACTAAAAGGTAACCAACGGAATGGGAAAAGATATTCGCAAATGACATATCAGACAAAGGGCTAGTATCCAAAATCTATAAAGAGCTCACCAAACTCCACACCCGAAAAACAAATAACCCAGTGAAGAAATGGGCAGAAAACATGAATAGACACTTCTCTAAAGAAGACATCCGGATGGCCAACAGGCACATGAAAAGATGTTCAGCGTCGCTCCTTATCAGGGAAATACAAATCAAAACCACACTCAGGTATCACCTCACGCCAGTCAGAGTGGCCAAAATGAACAAATCAGGAGACTATAGATGCTGGAGAGGATGTGGAGAAACGGGAACCCTCTTGCACTGTTGGTGGGAATGCAAATTGGTGCAGCCGCTCTGGAAAGCAGTGTGGAGGTTCCTCAGAAAATTAAAAATAGACCTACCCTATGACCCAGCAATAGCACTGCTAGGAATTTATCCAAGGGATACAGGAGCACTGATGCATAGGGCCACTTGTACCCCAATGTTCATAGCAGCACTCTCAACAATAGCCAAATTATGGAAAGAGCCTAAATGTCCATCAACTGATGAATGGATAAAGAAATTGTGGTTTATATACACAATGGAATATTACGTGGCAATGAGAAAAAATGAAATATGGCCTTTTGTAGCAACGTGGATGGAACTGGAGAGTGTGATGCTAAGTGAAATAAGCCATACAGAGAAAGACAGATACCATATGGTTTCACTCTTATGTGGATCCTGAGAAACTTAACAGGAACCCATGGGGGAGGGGAAGGAAAAAAAAAAAAAGAGGTTAGAGTGGGAGAGAGCCAAAGCATAAGAGACTGTTAAAAACTGAGAACAAACTGAGGGTTCATGGGGGGTGGGAGGGAGGAGAGGGTGGGTGATGGGTATTGAGGAGGGCACCTTTTGGGATGAGCACTGGGTGTTGTATGGAAACCAATTTGTCAATAAATTTCATAAAAAAAAAATAAAATAAAATATGTTTTCTAAAAAAAAAAAAAAAAAAAAAAAAAAAAAGAAATACCAACAGCATTTTTCACACAATAAGAACAAACAATCCTAAAATTTACATGGAACCACAAAAGAACCCAAATACTCGGAGAAATATTGAGGAAGAAAAATGAGGTATCACATTTCTGACATCAAGTTATATTACAAAGCTGTAGTAATCAAAATAGTATGGCAATGGCACAAAAAAAGACACATGGATCAATGGAATAGAATAGAAAACCCAAAAATAAACTCACAGTTATATGATCAATTAATCTTTAATAAAGGAAAGAGGAATATCCAATGTGAAAAAGACAGTCTCTTCAACAAATGGTGTTGGGAAAATTGGACAGCTATGTGCAAAAAAAAGAATGAAATTGGACCACTCCTCACTATACACAAAAATGAACTCAAAATGGATTAAACACCTAAAGGTCACACCTGAAAACATAAAAATCCTAGAAGAGAATACAGGCAGTAATTTCTCTGACATCAGCCTTAGTAACTTCTTTCTAGATATGTCTTCTGAGGCAAGGGAAACAAAAGCAAAAATAAACTATTGGGACTATATCAAAAGAAAAGCTTCAGCAAAGTGAAGGAATCAACTAAACTAAAAGGCAACCTCAGGAATGGGAGAAGATATTTGCAAATAACATATCAGATAAAGGGTTAGTAAAAAAAATATAGAGAGAACTGATATAACTCAACACCCAAAAAACAAACAATCCAATTAAAAATGGGCAGAAGATTGGGGTGCCTTAGTGGCACAGTCGGTTAAGCGTCCGACTTGAGCCCAGGTCATGATCTCACACCTTGTAAGTTCAAGCCCCACACTGGGCTCTCTGCTGACAGCTCAGAGCCTGGAGCCTGCTTTGGGTTCTGTGTCTCCCTCTCTCTTTGCCCCTCCCCCACTTACATTCTCTCTCTCTCTCTCTCAAAAATAAACACTTTCCAAAAATGGGCAGAAAACAATAGACATTTCTCCAAAGAAAACATACAGATAGCCAACAGACACATAAAAAGATCCTCAACATCACTCATCATCAGGAAATGTAAATCAAAACTACAATGAGATATCACTTCACACCTATCAGAATGGATAAAATCAACAACACAAGAAACAACAAGTGTTGACGAGGATGTGGAGAAAAAGGAACATTCATGCACTGTCAGTGGGAATGCAAAGTGGTGCAGCACTGTAGAAAACAGTATGTAGGTTCCTCAAAAATTTAGAAATACCTACCATCCACTACTAATACCATTACATTATTTACTCAAAAAAAAAATACAAGAACACTAATTCAAAGGGATACATGGACCCCTATGTTTATTGCAGCATTATTTGCAATAGTCAAATTATGGAAGCAGTCCAAGTGTCCATCAATAGATGAGTAAAGAAGATGTGGTATACATATGTGATGGAATATTATTTAGCCACAAAAAAGAATGAAATCTTGGCATTTGCAATGACATGAATGGAGCTACAGAGTATAATGCTAAGTGAAATATCAGTCAGTAAAAGACAAATATCATGTGATTTCACTCATATGTGAATTTATGGAAAAAAACAAATGAACAAAAGAGAGAGAAAAAACAAAGAACAGACTCTTAACTACAGAGAACAAACTGATGGTTACCAGAGGGGAGATGGGTTGGGGGATGAGTGCAACAGATGAAAGAGATAAAGAGTACACTTATCATGATGAGTACTGAGTGATATACAGAATTGGTGAATCACTGTATTGTATACCTGAAACTAATGTGTATTAACTAACTGGAGTGAGTGAGTGAGTGAGTGAATGAATGAATGAATGAATGAATAAATAAATAAATAAATAAATAAATAAATAAAGACTTGTGATTAGTTGGAAATATTGAGATGATTGGTTCTGTAAGAGAAGCTTTTTCACTAGCAGGAAAGTAAAGGAATGCTCTGGTATTCAATTGTCACTCACCCATCCAGGAGTGGATAGTGACACCACAATTCAAGTATTCTCTTGGGAAGCTGATTTTGAATTTTTCTTTCTTTTTTATTTTTAAAGTTTACATGCCTTCCTCAGAGGAAAAGCACACCTCTCTTTGATCTCAGTGATATCATGAGACTAAGATGCTGCTATGGACTGAAATGTGTCCCTCCAAATTTATGTTGTCGTCCTAACCCTCACTATGACTGCATTTGGAGATAGGACCTTTAAAGAGGTAATTAAGGGGGCATCTGAGTAGTTTAGTCCAACTTTGGTTCATGTTATGATCTCACAGTTCATAGGTTCAAGCCCCGAGTCAGGTTCTGTGCTGACAACTCAGAGCCTGGAGCCTGCTTTGGATTCTGTGACCCCTCTCTCTTTGTCTCCCCCTCCCTCCCTCTCTCTCTCTCTCTCTCTCTCTCTCTCTCTCTCTCAGTCTCTCAAAATTAAATAAATATTTTTAAAAATTTTAACAAAAAAATAAAGAGGTAATTAAGGATAAATGAGGTCACACAGGTGGGGCCGTCATCCAATAAAACTGGCATCACTATAAAAAAAGGAGAAACATCAGGGGTCTCTATGCATACCCAGAGAAAAGGCCATGTGAGGATACACCAAAAAGGTGGCCATCTGCAACCAGGAGGAAAAACCAAACCTGCTGACACCCTGGTCTTGGACTTCCAGGTTTCCAAACAGTGAGAAATAAATTTCTGCTGTTTAAACTACCCATTCCAGGGTATTTTGTTATGGCATATCTAGAAGACTAATGTGGATACCAAATCCTTAATATAACTTCTCCTACTAGACGGTGCCTGAAACTTCACCTTAGGTACTCCTCTTAAATTATTTAAAGAGCACACAGCTAAGGACCAAGTACATGACATTTGGGACACTAAAAATTAGATAGAAACATACAGTCTTATGAACTCAACACGTTAAGGAAAGACTCCAAGATAATCACATCTGGGAAGAAAGGACATCCCAGAAAGAAGAGAGCCAGAAAAGAGTGTCCTAGATTCTGTCTATAATCTCTGCTCAAATCTCTGGCTAACTCTTGAACCATGTTTGCAAAGGCCAAATTGCAATCAGCCTAGATAAGGCTAGAGGAGCTAAAATGAAACTTCAGCTATTGCTCTCTTATAGAAAAGACCAAATTTTCAGTTTGAGCTGAGCCAAACTGACAAACCAAATCAGTATCTTCAAAAAAAATAACGAGTGACATTACTGCAAATGGCAGAATGGAGAACCCCAAACCTTCATCCCTCTTAAAGCAATCAACAAGCTGACAAAAAAAAAAAGTCAGAATAAACTTTTTCTGAACTCTGGATATAATAAAAGACTTAAAACATCCAGAAGAACACATAATAAAGAAAGAAACTACTGAGTTTTGGTAAGAGAGGACTGTAGCATTTATTTACCTAAAATCCCCACCCCACCCAGATCAGGTGGCAACCATGAAGATAGTGGCCCAGATTCCTGATGCAGCTTTCTGGTGACAAAGGTGAACAATATGAACCTTGTCCTTAAAGAACTGTAGTTGTGTTTTTGTTCTATCTGATAGCTCACTGAGGTGTCACCTCAGGGGCTTCTCTACTCCCTATTTACACCCACATAATTTAGAGCTTTCTCAGGCCTGAAGAGTGGTGGGAATATAAAATTATGCAGTTCTTTTGGAGAAGAGGTTAGGATTTACTCAAAAATGTAAGCAGAGAATTAACATGTAACCCAATAATTCCAATCCTAGGTACATATCCAAAAGAATTGAAAATAGGTGTTCAAACAAAAACTTGTACATTAATGATTCTAGCAGTTCTATTCACAATAGCCATAAGATAGAAACAACCCAAATGTCCATCAACTGGTGAGTGGATAAACAAAATGTGGCATATCCATATAATGGAATATTATACAGCCATAAAAAGGAGTGAAATACTCATAGACATACTACAACATGGATTAACCACGAAAACATAATGCTAAGTGAAAGAAGCTAGACACAAAAGACTACATATTCATTATTTGACTTACATGAAAAACAGAGTCGGCAAATCCATAAGAAAGAATGCAGATTAGTGATTTCCAGAGGATGGGGGCAGGGGAGAATGAGAAGCGAGTAACCAACTGACACAGGTTCCCTTCTAGAAGATGAAAATGTTCTGAAACTAGATAGTGGTGACAATTAATATTATGAATACACTAAATGCCAGTAAATTGTAAACTTTTAAATGGTTAAGGGCACCTGGGTGGTTCAGTCAGTTAAGCGTCCAACTCTTAGTTTTGGCTCAGGTCATGATCTCATGGTTTGTGAATTCAAGCCCCAAGTCAGGCTCCGTGCTGACAGCATGAAGCCTACTTAGGATTCTCTCTCCTACTTTCTCTCTGCTCCCCATCCCCACATCACATGCTTTCTCTCTCAAAACAAATAAACTTTAAAAATAAATAAATAAATAAAATGGTTAAAATGTTGGGGTTTATGTTTTATGAATTTTATGAAGTTATTAGAATAAATGAATTCAGTAATGTTGTAAGATACAAAACCATTACACAAAAATCTGTTGTATTTCTATACACTAATAACAGACTATCAGAAATGAGAAATTTGAAAAACAATCCATTTAGAATTGCATCAAAAAGAATAAAATACCTAGAAATAAATTTAAGTAAGGAAGTGAAAGACTTGTGTAGTGAAAACTATGAGACATTAATGTAAGAAATTGAAGATACAAAAAATGGAAAAATAATTTTTGATCATGGATTATAATAATAAATACTTTTTAAATGTCCATACTACCCAAAGCAATCCACAGACTCAACGCAATCCTTATCAACATTCCAATGGTATTTTTCACAGAAATAGAAAAAACAATCTTAAAATTTGTATGGAGCCACAAAAGGCCCCAAATTCCCAAAGCAATCTTGAGAAAAATGAACAAAGCTAGAGATGTCACACTCCTTGATTTCAAACTCTATTACAGAGCTATAATAATTAAAACAGTATAATTACTGGAATAAAAGCAGACAGATTAGGGGCGCCTGGGTGGCGCAGTCGGTTAAGCGTCCGACTTCAGCCAGGTCACGATCTCGCGGTCCGAGAGTTCGAGCCCCACATCAGGCTCTGGGCTGGTGGCTCAGAGCCTGGAGCCTGTTTCCGATTCTGTGTCTCCCTCTCTCTCTGCCCCTCCCCCGTTCATGCTCTGTCACTCTCTGTCACAAAAATAAATAAACGTTGAAAATAAAATTAAAAATAAATAAATAAATAAATAAATAAATAAATAAATAAATAAGCAGACAGATTAATCAACAGAATAGTGAGCCCAGAAATAAACACATGCATATTTGGTCAATACAATTACAAGAAAGGATCCAAGAATATATAATGGAGAAAGGGCAGATCAATAAACAGTGCTGGGAAAACTAGACAGTCACATGCAAAAGAATGAAACTGGACTTTCATATACCATACACAAAAATTAACTCAAATGGGTTAAAGATATGAATGTAACACCTGAAATTATAAAAGTTCTAGAAGAAAACATAGATGGTAAGCTTCTTTTTTTTTAATATTTTTTAAAGTTTATTTATTTATTTTGAGAGAGACAGTGAGTACATGAACAGGGGAGGGGCAGAGAGAGAGAGAGAGAGGTAATCCCAAGCAGGTTCTGCAGGGACAGCACAAAGCCCAACAGGGTGCTCAAACTCACAAAACTGTGAGATGATGACCTGAACTGAAATCAAGATTTGGATGCTTAACCAACTGAGCCACCCAGGTACCCCAGGTGGTAAGCTTCTTAACATAAATTTTGGCAATGATTTTTTGAATCCGACACCAAAAATAAAAACAAAAGCAAAAATTAGCAAGTAGGACTATATCAAACTAAAAAGCTTCTGCACAACATAAGAAAATAATCAACAAGACAAAAAGGTAACCTACTGGATGGGAAAAGATATTTGCAAATCATATATCTTGTAAGGGGTTAATATTCAAAATATATAAAGAATGGTAACAACCCAATAGTGAAAACAAATAATTCTATTTAAAAATGGGGAGAAGATCTGAATAGACATTTTTCCAAAGACATACAAATGGCCAACAAGCACATGAAAAGATGCTCAACATCATTAATCTTCCAGAAAATGAAAATCAAAACCACAATGAGATATTACCTCACACCTGTCAGAATGGCTAGTATCAAAAAGATAAATAACAAGTTTTGGTGAAGATATGGAGAAAAGAGAAAACTTGCACACTCTTAGCCGGACTGAAAATTGATACAGCCACTATGGAAAACAGTTTGGAGGTTTCTCACAAAATTAAAAATATAATTATCAGGGTACTTGGGTGGCTCAGTTGATTAAGCATCTGACTTTTGATTTCAACTCAGGTCATGATCTCACAGTTTGTGGATTCAAGCCCTGCTTTGGGCTCTGCACTGACAGCACAGAGCCTGCTTGGGATTCTCTCCCTCTCCCTCTCTCTCTGCCCTTCCCCTGTTCATGCTCTCTCTCTCTCAAAATAAATAAGTAAACATTAAAAAAATAGAATTATCATACGATCCAGCAATTCCACTTCCAGGTATTTACAGGAATATATATGAAAAATGAAAACACCAATTTGAAAAGATAATAGGCATCCCTATGCCCACTGCAGCACTCTTTCCAACAGAAAAGATATGGAAACAATCTAAGTGTCCAATGATAGATGAATGGATAATAAAATTGTGGTATATATACCATGGAATATTATTCAGCCTTAACAAGGAATGAATCTTTTTCATTTGCAACAATATGGATGAACCTCAAGACTTGAGGATTTTATGCTAAGTAAAATAAGTTAGAGAAAGCCAAATACTGCATAATCTTTTATTTGCCATCTTTAAAAAACAAAAAAAAACAAGATCATAGATACAAAAAAACATATTAGTAGTTGCCAGAGGCAGAGAGAGGGTAAGAGAAAAGGGCGAAGAGGGTCATAAGTAAAAAAAAAAAAAAAAAAAAAAAAGTTTTTAATTAAAAAATAATTTAAACAGGGGTGCCTGGGTGGCACAGTCGGTTAAGCGTCCGACTTCAGCCAGGTCACGATCTCGCGGCCCGTGAGTTCGAGCCCCGCATCAGGCTCTGGGCTGATGGCTCGGAGCCTGGAGCCTGGAGCCTGTTTCCGATTCTGTGTCTCCCTCTCTCTCTGCCCCTCCCCCGTTCATGCTCTGTCTCTCTCTGTCCCAAAAAAAAAAAAAAAAAAAAAAAAAACCACGTTGAAAAAAAAATAATTTAAACAAAATTTTTTTAACATAATAAAATTCAGTCTCCATAGTCTCCAGTATTTTTCACAATGTCCAGGATACAATACAAAATCACTTAACATATCAAAAAATAGAATAAACATTATTTATACTCAAACAGAAGGACAGGAAAGTGTGACCTCAGGATACTCTGGACATTAATATTAGCAGACAATGATTTTTCTTAAGTTTATTTCTTTATTTTGAGAGAGAGGGAGAGAACACCAGCAGGAAAACTTCTGCTCTGTGAAAGCCGCTGGTAAAAGAGTGAAAAGAGAAGTCCAAGACTTAGAGAAAATATCAACAAAATATATATTGGAAAGAAGACTGTTATCTAACACATACCAAGAATTCTTAAAACTGAACAATAAAAAAAATAATAATAAAAATAGGGAGATTCATGAGATTCTTTGATGGACTATACCCCACTTCCAGTGCCACCATTCTGTCACTGAAATTGTTCTCAAGAAACTGAATGATCCGTTGGAAAAAGCCAGGGCTGTTAATATGGGTGTTGCTGTGGGCTTGTCATATATGGGCTGTTTATTACATTAAGGTATATCTCCTCTATACCCAGTTTGAGTTTTTACCATGAAAGGATACTGAATTCTATCAAATGCTTTTCCTACATCTATGGAGATACTTATATGACTTTTATCCTTCATTCTGTTAATGTGTATCGCACTTGATTTATGGATGTTGAACTATCCTTGCATCTCAGGGATAAATCCTTCATGATGATGGGATATAATCCTTTTAATGTGCTGTTGAATTCAGTTTGCTAGTATTTTGTGGATGCTGCCCCATAATGATGTTTTCTCAATCTTAATATTCAGGGTCCTCCAACACAATGGATGGTCCTCACACAGAGCTCCCAGTCAATCTTCATTTTCCTTCATTTCCAAACCAAGAATAGGCAGATAAAAATCATCATATATTTAAGCAAAATCTACAGCATGGAAGAAAAAAATCATGGGAAGCAGAGAAAGAAACTGTCCTTTTAGGAAAAAGCAAGAATTAAGAGGAACAAAAAAAAAACATTTTAAAAGTATGCCCTGATTGAAGTAGTCTTTGGAGAGCCAAATATTTCAAACTTATCTCTTGTTTGATACACTGGGATTGTGAAACTTTGGAACAATAAACCAAGGTTTGGAGTGGATAAAAGCTACGCTCTTCTTGCATTCTGATCAAAAGTTTATGGCCGGTAGACCCTTAGGAACATTGTCATATATCCTCAGAGATACAAGTACTCTAAAGATTGCTGTTATGTTCAAATCGAAACTAAGATATTAAAGGGGCACCTGGCTGGCTCAGTCAGTGCAGCATGTGTCTCTGGATCTGAGGGTCATGAATTCAAGCCCCACATTGGGCAGAGAGACTACAAAAAAAAAAAAAAAACACTAAAATATTAAAAAATTTTGATGAGGGGAGGCTTGATGGCTCAGTCAGTTAAGCATCCGACTTCAGCTCAGATCACAATCTCACTGCTCTTGGGTTCAAGCCCTGCGTCGGGTTCTGGGCTGACAGCTAGGAGCCTGGAGCCTGCTTCATATTCTGTGTCCATTTCTCTGCCCCTCCCCTGCTTGTGCTGTATCTCTCTATATATATCCCTGTCTCTCTCTCTCAAATATAAAATAAAACATAACAAAAATTTTTCTCATTAAAAAATTTAGATGAAGTGTTTGATTGTTATAAAAGAAAAATTAACAGAAGAACCTGGGTGGCTCAGTCAGTTAAGCATCCAACTCTTGATTTCAGCTCATGTCATGATCTCATAGTTAGTGGGTTCAAGCCCTGCATCAGGCTCTGTGCTCTCAGGAGATTCTCTCTTCCCTCTCTTCCTCTCTCTGCCCCTGCTCCACTCACACACATGTGTGAGTGCTCTCTCTCTCTCTCTCAAAATAAATAAATGTTTTTTGAAAAAACAAAAATTAACTCTTTAAAAAAGAGTCAATTAACAATTGACTCAAAATGAAGTAAACAAACTGAATGGAATAAACTGAAGTGGCAAAGTTCTACATCCCAGTTTTTACCAATGCATGAGAGGGAGAGAGAAGGAAAAAAGAAACCAGGCCCAAAGAGCTTTACTTGTTAATCTTCTATAAAGTCAACAAGTAACAATTATTAAGTAATTTAAATTTTACAGCCTTCATAAAAAGATAGAAAACTTCCAGGGCACCTGAGTGGCTCAGTTGGTAGAGCATCCGACTTCAGCTCAGGTCACGATCTCGGGGTTTGTGAGTTCGAGCCCAGCACCCTGTGCTGACAGCTCAGAGCCTGGAGCCTGCTTTGGATTCTGTGTCTTAGTCTCTCTCTGCCCCTCCCCCACTGTGCTCTGTCTCTCTCTGTCTGTCAAAAATAATAAATGTAAAAAAAAAAGAAAAGGAAAAAAAAATTCCCAAGCAAAAATAATATATTAGCAAGTTTGAATTCAAAATTTGATTAAGAAGATAATATGTCATGATTAAGTAAATATTACCCATAGATGTCAGCAAAACTGGCAGGATAAGAAACTCTGAAAGTTCAATCCTCCATAAAATCAATGAAAAAACTTGCAAAAATTGTCAGAATTTATTTAGTCAAGAAAAACTATTAGATATTGGTTAGAAGAGTGAACTTTGTGGCATTTTAACTTACCCTACTCTCATCTCCTGCTTCCTAGCTATTCAGCAGCTTTGAAAAAACAACAATCCACATTTAGGTACTGGAGAGAGCAAAACAGACCTAGAGCTCTTTCAGAGGCTCAGTTCCAAAAAGGAGTCAGTATTTGATCTGTCTTGTTCCTATAAGGCCCTACTCAAAAGATCTGTCGTTATCAATAAGCAAGAAGGAAATGCCTCATCATATACAAGGGATTCGCAATAACATTAATTGCTAATTCCCCATCAGAAACCATGGAGGCCAGAAGGAAGTGGGAAGACATATTCAAAGTGCTAAAAAATTTAAACTATCAACCAAGAATTCTATATCCAGCAAAATTAACCCTCAAAAATGAAGGAGAAATTAAGACATTCCCAGATAATAAAAAAAGTAAGATAGTTCTTCTCTAGCAGATCTGCCCTACAATTAATACCAAAGGAACTTTTTCAGACTGAAATAAAAGGATACTAGACAGTGATAAAATAAAGAGCACCAATAAATGTAACTACATAGGTAAATATAAAAAATGGTATAAATGTGTTTTTTGTTTTTAATTTATTTTCCATCAAATATAAATGACAGCTGCATAATTCAATAATTATAAATCTACTTTGGCAGGCAAATAAATTATAAAGATGTAATTTGTGACATAACAGCATATGAGGGTGGGTGGAATGGATCTATAGAGGAGCAAAGTTTTGTATACTGCCGAAATTAAGTTGGTGTTAATTGAAACCAGATTGTTATAAATTAAGAGGTTAATGGTAATCCCTAAAGCAATCTAAGATACATAGCAAAAGAACTGACAACTGATATTTTCTATAGTAGAAAATATCTGCTCTTTCCTTGTGGCCACCCAGTTGCGTGGAGGCAGAGGCTCAGGTGCAGTCAAGATTCAGCTCTACATGGGTGCCTGGGTGGCTCAGTCAGTTAACTGTCCAAATTCAGCTCAGGTTGTGATCTCACAGTTTGTGAGTTTGAGCCTCGCATTGGGCTCCATGCTGACAGCTCAGAGCGTGGAGCCTGCTTTGGATTCTGTGTCTCCCTCTCTCTGCCTCTCCCCTGCTCATGCTCTGTCTCTCTCTCTCTCTCAAAAATAAGCATTAAAAAAAAAGTTGTTTTTTTTTAAAGATTCAGCTCCACCCATAATCTGCCACCATGGCTGAGGAAGGCATTGCTGTTGGAGGTGTAAATACTGAGTTGCTGAAGACCACTCTCATCCATGATGAGAGTACATGGCCTAGTACATGGAATTCGCAAAGCTGCCAAAAGCTTAATAAGCGCCAAGCCCATCTTTGTGTGCTTGCATCCAACTGTGATGAGCCTATGTATGCCAAGTTGGTGGAGGCCCTTTGTGCTGAACACCAAATCAACCTGATTAAGGCTGATGACAACAAGAAGCTAGGGGAATGGGTAGGCCTCAGTAAAATTGACAAAGAAGACCCTGTAAAGCAGTTGTGTGGTGGCTAAGGACTATGGTAAAGAGTTCAGGCCAAGGATGTCATTGAAGAATATTTTAAATGCAAGAAATGAACAAATAGAAAACTTGGTTCTTATTGCAAGAAAAGAAGGAAAGAAAGAAAGAAAGAAAGAAAGAAAGAAAGAAAGAAAGAAAAGAAAAGAAAAAGAGAGAAAGAAAAGATTTATTTAACACAAAAGAAAGGAGTAATGGAGAACTGGAGGATCAAAAAAAAAGACATAAGATATGTTAAAAACAGCAAAATGTGTAATTCCTACCGTATTAGTAGTTGTATTAAATGTAAACAGATTAAACTCTCCAATTAAAAGGGAGACATTAATGAACAAAGAAACATGATGAAGCTATATGCTTTATACAATAGACACACTTCAAATTCGAAAACACAAATAGGTTAAAAGAAAATGGAAAAAGATATACCACGTGAAAAGAAATGAAAAGAGCTAGAGTAGTGATATTAACATCAGACAAAACAGAATTTAAGACAAAAATTGTTACTAGAGGGGCACCTGGGTGGCTCAGTTGGTTAAGCATCCTACTCAGCTTCAGCTCACGTCAGGATCTTACAGTTCATGGCTTCAAGCCCCACATTGGGCTCTGGACTGACTCTGTGCCTGCCTCTCTTTCTGCCCCTCCCCCATTCACATGCACGTCCTCTCTCTCTCTCAAAAATAAAAAATTGTAATTTTGTATTATTATAATTTTTGTATATAATAATTTATTATTGTAAATAATAAAAAAATTCAAAAAATTGTAGTAGAGATAAAGAATGACATTTTATAATGATAAAAAATGTGAACCAAGAAGATATAAATTTATAAACATATATGCATCTAACAGAGCTTCAAAATGCAGGAATAAAAAACTGACAGAATTAAAGAAAGAAATAGTTAATTCAACAGCACTAATTGACAACACTATAAACCAACTACACCTAACAGACATCTACAGAATGCTCTGTAACAGAAAAATACATATGCCACTCAAGTGCACATGGAATATTCTCTAAAACAGATGATATTTTAGGACATAAAACAATTCTTATTAATTTGGGAACTGAAATCATGCAAAGTGTATTCTCTGATGACAATGGAGTGAAACTAGAAATCAATAACAGAAGGAAATTGGGGAAATTAAACAACACATTCCAAAATAACCAATGGGTCAAAAGAAATCAGAAAGGAAATTAGAAAATACTGTGAGATTAATGAAAACAAAAATACAACTTCTAACAGTGTGGAACTGAGTCAAAGCATGGCTCAGACGAAACTTTATAGCTGTAAATGCCTACTAATAGAAAGAAGCTAGGGGCATCTGGGTGGCTCCAGTTGAGCATCTGACTCTTGGTTCCTGCTCAGGTCATGGGTCCTGGAATTGAGCTCTGTGTTGAGCTCTGCACTGAGCCTGGAGCCTGCTTAAGATTCTCTATCCCTCCCTCAGGCCCCTCTTCCCTGCTTGTATGGTCTTGGAGAAGGAGAAGGAGAAGGAGAAGGAGAAGGAGAAGGAGAAGGAGAAGGAGGAGGAGGAGGAGGAGGAGGAGGAGGAGGAGGAGGAGAAGGAGGAGGAGGAGAAGGAGGAGGAGGAGAAGGAGGAGGAGGAGAAGGAGGAGGAGAAGAAAATATTTTTTTAAATAAAATAAATAAAAATTAAAAAAGAAGTTTAATTCTGCATATCTCTACACCCTTCCCTTCAGTGACTACACTCGATAATTTAAAAATAGCATTTATAACATTTAAAAGCCTTCTCTAATACATGGCCCATTTCCTGGCTACTGTATTTCTGTGTAAACAGTAATATTTTCATCACTCACATATAAGACTGGAAACTCTGTCCCCTTCCTACCTTTGTCCCACCTGATCTTCACCAGAAGGGCGGAACAGGATTCTCTCTCTCATCCTACCCCATGCTCACACCAAATGAAAAGAAGATGATTTACCATAACAATAAATTAACTGCAACAGGAAAGGTTTGTTTGTTTGACAGGTCTCCAGTGTGGAGATGGTGAAGATCCAGGGCAAGCCAGAGCCTGGTAGGGGGAGGGGTAAATGGAAAGAAGACAGGAGAACAAGAGGGAAACAGACTTCCTAGTGCCCCAGGTAGTGAATTCTCAACTGTCTGAAAGGTGACCTGAGGAAAGAAGTTCACAGAAATCATTCAACTCCAAATTTATCCTCGATTCTGTCTAATGAATGCTGTCTGGTATTTGAGACTGAGCCCATATGTCTTTCTAACTATGGCAGTTAATTTATTACAAACTATATTTCAGTGTATGGAGAATGAATGATTCTGTTCTTAATTCCATTTTTCTTTTCATTTGCTTAACAGTCACTAAGCCCCTTCCCTACAAGCTAATCCTACTCTGCTGACAGATTCCTTTCAGTGATATCATTGCCTCACTATTCTTTTTTTCCTTTTATAAAACCCTTCAATTTTGAATGATCTAAGCATCTCATCTAAAGGATATGTCAAAAATAAAGAAATGCAAGCATAAATGAATTGTGTCATTAAAACAATAGAATTTGGGGCGCCTGGGTGGCGCAGTCGGTTAAGCGTCCGACTTCAGCCAGGTCACGATCTTACGGTCCGTGGGTTCGAGCCCCGCGTCGGGCTCTGGGCTGATGGCTCAGAGCCTGGAGCCTGTTTCCGATTCTGTGTCTCCCTCTCTCTCTGCCCCTCGCCCGTTCATGCTCTGTCTCTCTCTGTCCCAAAAATAAATAAACGTTGAAAAAAAAAAAATTAAAAAAAAAAAATTAAAAAAAATAAAAAAATAAAAAAAATAAAAAATAAATAAAAAAAAAAAATAAAAATAAAAAAAATAAAATAAAATAAAAATTAAAAAAATTAAAAAAATTAAAAAAAAAAAAAAAAAAAAACACAATAGAATTTGGGGAGCACCTGGCCGGCTCAGTGAGTGAAGCAAGTGACTCCCAACCTCAAGGTTGTGAGTTCAAGCCCCACATTGGGTGTAGAGATTACTTAAAAATACAATCTTTAGGGGCATCTGGATGGCTCAGTCAGTTGAGCATCTAACTCTTGATTTTGGCTCAAGCCATGATCCCAGGGTCATGAGATCAACCCCCTCATCAGGCTCTGTGCTGAGCATGGAGCCTGCTTAAGATTCATTCTCTCTCTCTCTCTCTCTCTCTCTCTCTCTCTCAGCACCCGCCCCCCCGGGCTTGTACTCTCTCTGTCTAAAATAAAATCTTAAAAAATAGAACTTTTTATAATTTATATAGAATCACTATTTTTAACAATATCCTTGTTCTAAGGATATTGATCTCACCTCTAGGCTAATGACTGCCAAATTTGATTTTTCCATACCAAATTCTAACTCATACTCCATAATTCAGTTGCCTATTGAACTTTCATTAGATGTCTCATTGTCACAGCACCAAAATACTTAAATGGCACTTGATTCCCACAGAGTTCCCAGTAACAAATCCTCTCATGGTCCTTCTGTATCTCACTTGTTCCTGGGAATTAGGACAGCTTTGCTGGTGCCCTCATTTCAATAAGCCCATCATTAAGGCAACAACTTCAGCTTCTGCCTAAAGTTTCTCTCTCCACAAGGCTCAGGCTCAATCTAAAGTACCAAGGTCTCCTCCTCCCCATTTCCAGTCACATCTGATGAGGGAGCATAAAGCAAGCTGAGGACAAAACACAAGCTAGCAACCTCCCACCCCCAGGTGGGATTTTTGTGACATTCCCCAGGCACTCCTGGTAGCCCAAGAACAAAGGAAAGGACAGAAAATGAGTGGTTAAACTGACAGAGTCTCCATCAGTTTACAAATATCTTATCAACAGCCTTACCTCCAGGAACTCCCTACTA
This sequence comes from Prionailurus viverrinus, assembly GCF_022837055.1. Taxonomy (NCBI): domain Eukaryota; kingdom Metazoa; phylum Chordata; class Mammalia; order Carnivora; family Felidae; genus Prionailurus; species Prionailurus viverrinus. The sequence continues at coordinate 73,166,944 of NC_062569.1, read as the reverse complement.
TCTTAATGAGAATGCTTTGCTAGAGGTAAAACAACCCTAGCCTGACAATGGCTAGGCCTCCAGTAATCTGTGAGTCTTCTTTAGCATATGGAAATCCCTTTAAGAAACTTCCTCTTAAAAATGAAAGACTGGGACTTCATCAAGATAAAAAGCTTCAGCACAGGGAAGGAAACAATCAGCAAAACTAAAAGGCACCAAAAGAATGGGAAAAGATATTTGCAAATGATGTATCAGATAGATAAAGGGTTAGTATCCAATATCTATACAGAACTTCTCAAACTCAATACCTAACAACAAAAACAACAACAAAAATCCAGTGAAGAAATGGGCAAAAGACATGACTTTTCCAAGAAAGAAATCCAGATGGTTAACAGACACATGAAAAAAATGCACAACATCACTCATCATCAGGAAATACAAATCACAACCACCATGAGATACCACCTCACTACCCTATGACCCAACAATTGCACTACTAGGTATTTATCCAAAGGATACATAAATGCTGATTTGAAGGGACACATGCAACCCAATGTTTATAGGAGCACTATCGACAATAGCCAAAGTATGGAAATAGCCCAAATGTCCATCAACTGATGAATGGATAAAAAAGATGTGGTATATACAATGGAAAATTACTCAGCACTCAAAAAGAATGAAATCTTGCCATTTGCAACAATGTCGATGAAACTAGAGTGTATTATGGTAAGCAAAATAAATCAGTCAAAAAATGACAAATATCATATGACTTCACTCATAAGATACAAAACAGATGAAAATAAGGGAAGGGAAGCAAAAATAATATAAAAACAGAGAGGGAGGCAAACCATAAGTGACTCCTAAATATAGAGAACAAACTGAGGGCTGCTGGTGGGGTGTTAAGCAGGGGGAAGGGCTAAAGGGTGAGGGGCATTAAGGAGGCCACTAGTTGGGATGAGCACTGGGTGTTACATGTAAGTGATGAATTACTAAGTTCTATTCTTGAAAAAAATATATTTTTTTTCTTAAAAAAAAAAAAAGAAAGAAAGAAACTTCTCTTGACTTACTTCCCCCAACTCCACAGTATATAAGCAGTCACTCTTCACAACCATCCAGTGCAGATCTTACTGCCCATGGGTCCTGTCCCATGCTTTAATAAAATCACCTTTTTGCACCAAAGATATCTCAATAATTCTTTCTTGGACATTGGCTCTGGACCCCCAACACTCCAAAACCCCGTCAACATCCAACCACAATCCTTATGCAATTAAACCCTGTGACAGTTTATCTCACAAGCCTACATATAAATCTGTTTTAGACTTATAGTAATATCACTGTAAACTAGTCTGTTCTCTCTTTTCTCTCTACTCCCTCCTCTCTCTCTTTCTCTCTTTTCCTCTTCTTTCCTCCCTCTTTATCAACTAAATTCAAAATGTCACATCAGCTTGTCCATTACATTTATAATCTATGTTATAAGAGCTCCCAAAGAAAATTAGATACATGAGACTATATGAAAACTATATGAAGAGATCTCTTCAACTATGTTCCTCTTCATTGGAAGTAAATGGAATAACCATGATTTGTGCTTTCAAGCAAGGTATGCAAGATTTTCTATGTCCATTCCCAGCAGATGAACAATATTTTTGCAACAAAGGAAAAAAATGCAATTTCTTCATATTCTTTGTTAAGATCCTTTATTTATTTATAGTCAGATCTTGCTAGTTTTTTTTATATTGCTATAAAGAACAAGGAGACTTTGGATTTCAGTGATGGTGGCCAAAGTAATTCAGATCATCCTCTGAAAAAAGGCAAACTGGAAAGAATAGATAACATACATAAAACATTGACTTGGATAAGTCAGGACAGCTAACAAGATTAAAGAATAATTTATCTGAAATATTAGAGAAGTCAGAGATTCAGAGAGTTTAGCCAAACATTGGCCTCTTTTGCCTTGACTGGTGGCATTTGCCAATTTTGGGTGAGGTGACTGAGATACTATAGAGCGTTTTTTGACAGGTTTATGCAGCAAGGATGACAAAATTGATTCCAGCCTTCCCAATGATAAGAGCTCCAGTAAACCATCCATCTTTGTATTAGCACTCCCAAAGAGCATTCTCTGTTGAGTTGAGAGAACCAGAATGAAACCCAGCTTCAAGTTAGTTATCTGAGTGGTTCAGAAAATATTAGTTGGATTAAAGTAATTACATAAGTAGGTGTTTGTAGACATTTGGAAAAGGGAGAAAAAAATCCCTTATGGAAAATGTAACATTTCTCAAGTTCCAACTAATTTCTACAAACAATTTTTAAATGAAATATCGGGCAGAAAATGAAGTATAAGCAAATACAAGAGAAGTCAGGACAACAAACAAGAATAAGTATAAACAACAAACAGCTCTAGATTTGATCATACATGAACTTAAAATAGCTATGCTTTTTTTTTTCATTGAAGAGATTAAAAATTTTGTCAGTGAGCTAAAACTATACCCAGTGACCAGAAAGTTTATAAATAGCCAAACAGAAATTCTAAAATTGAAAAGGAACCAAAATTAGGAACCCAACTGCTGTGTTTAGCAGCATATTAAACTTAGCTAATGAGGGAATCTATAAACTGAAAGATCAGGAAAAAAAAAAAAAACCTTTAATAAGGAAGCACAGAAATAGAAAAGGATGCACAAAACAGAATTCAGAGTTTGGTGGTTTTAAGAAATATCCATAATATATCTTATATATTCCATATATCCACAATATATCTTAAGATATATCCACAATATATATTTGACATTCGTCCTCTCAAAAGTTAGAGTTTAATTCCTCTCCTCTAGACTGTGGGCTGGACTTAATAATTTACTTCTAACAAATGGAATATGGTGGAAGTAACAGTGTAGAACTTCCAAAATTAGGTCATAGAAGGCATTACAATCTCTTCCTTGCATTCTCTCTCATTTCACTTAATCTGGGGATAGCCAGATACCCTATCATGAGACATGCAACAGCCTTATGAAATATACTATCCACGTGGTAAGGAAATGTGGCCTCCTTTCAAGAGCCATGTGAGCAAGCCATTTTGAAAGAATTCCCTTTAGCCACATAAAAACCTTTAGATGAGTATGGCTCTAACCAACATCTCAACTGCAACCTCATGAGAGAGCCTGAGCCAGAACGATGATTGCTCTATAATTCTTGATCTAAAGAAACTGCATTATAACTAATGTTTGTTGCTTTAAGCTATAAATTTTGGGGTGGTTTGTTATTCAGTCATGGATAACAAATTCACAGAATAAAAGAAAACAGATGCAGTAAGAATTTTTTACACGTTATCTAACTGAGGTTTCAGAAAAAGAGAAAACTGAAAACAGGGTAAAAATAATACCTGAGGAAATATGACTGAGAATTTTTCAAACCGAAAACAAAAATCCATAGGTTCATGAAGAAAAACTATTCCCAAGAAATGTAAATTAAAAAAAAATCCACATCTGGGGCACCTGGGTGGCTCAGTCGGTTGAGCGTCCAACTTCGGCTCAGGTCATGATCTCGCAGTCTGTGAGTTCGAGCCCCGCATCGGGCTCTGTGCTGACAGCTCAGAGCTTAGAGCCTGCTTCTGATTCTGTCTCCCTCTTTCTCTGCCCCTCCCCCACTCATGCTCTGTCTGTCTCAGAAATAAATAAACATTAAAAAAAACCCACATGTAGGTATATTATAATTAAATTGCTGAGGGAAAAAAAGATAAAGATAAAAACTTAAAAGCACACCCCTCCAAAAAATGATAGAGGTACAAAACTATACTGAGAGACCTTTCTTCTCACCAGAATACAATGGGAACCATGGCTAATGAAATGGCTTATTTAAAGTTATAAAAGAAATTAGCTATTAATCTACAGCTATATAGAGAATATACCCTTTAATAAACAAAACAAAGATATTTCTGAGTAAACAAAAATTGTAGGTCACCAACAGGCCTGCAATAAAGAACTACTGGAAGTATTTCTTCAGGTGGAGGGAATATGATCACAGACAGAGGCATGGAAATGAAGAAAAGAAAAACAAAAAGAATAAAGAACAACAGAGATGATAACTATAGGGGTAAATCTTAGTGAATACTGACTGTATAAAATAAAAATAAGGTTTTCAGCATTTAAAATGCATGTATAATTAAAATATATGAAAATAACACAGAAGGCAGAAAGGGGAAAAAGTCTTTTAAGAAATCACAGAAGTATTAATGTATATTAGATTCTAGTAAGTCGAAAAGCCATGTTTTACTATTAAGAGTAGCCACCACAATAACAGTAAAAGAGTGTGTAACTAACAAGTAATGGAAGAGCAGAAACAGAATTCAAAAAACAAAACACTTGACTAATCCAAAAGAGGATAAGAAAGAAACACTGCAGTTAAATTCTCTTCTCAGGGTCTCACATGGCTGAAACCAAGTTGTCAACTCAGGCTGCAATCTCACCTGAGGCTTAGGGGCCTCTTCCCAACTCAGTGCAGTTATTGACAGAATTCAGTTCTTGCAGGTGTAAACTAAGGACTCATTTTCTTATTGGCTGTCAGCTCCTAGAAGTTGTTCTCAGCTCCCAGAAGCCACCTTCAGGTCCTAGCCACAGGCCTTTTGAAACATGATGGCTTACTTCTTCAAAGCAAGTGGGAGAATCTTCCAGTCTGCTATGACAGTTTCTTACATAAAGTAATATAACCACAGGAATGACTATCAAATCACCTTTGCCATATTATGTAATCTAATCAAGAGCAATGAGCCCACCATGTCCACAGGTCCAGCCCACACCCACAGGGATAAATCATGCTATGGATGAACACCAGTGCCTCGGAATCTTGGGAACTATCTTAGAATTTGACTTACCACAGTGTGGACTGTGGGGAGGGAGAGAATACAAAGGAATGGGAAAACCTTGAATGGGTAGAGAGTAACTGGAAAAGGGAATAAAATGGATTGAGGAGTGATGGCAAGGGGAAAAAGAGCTGAGCAAACAGCATTGAGGGGAACTGGGAGCGCTTAGAGCTTTGTCTCTCAATAGATTTTGTGTGAGGCAGACAGTAAGAAAGAGACAATAAGGACACAAGACCTTAAAGAAATTCTTCTATTACGTCTTAGTCCCTCTTAAAATATTTTCTTCAGAGACCGCCGAAAATATCTTAATTTCTTTCAACAAATTGTATGTGCAGTTATTTTTGTTTGTTTTTATGTTCTGCTTCACTGTTGTTCCTATCAGTGCAAATATGTGCTCAGAATGAACTTCAACATGAGCCAACATTGTTTTGATTATACTGGAAAGATCAGGCTTAGGACGCAAACAGACCTTAAATAAAATCTCTAGTCCTTCACGTACTGGCTAAGTTATGTTTTTAAACCAAGAGCCGCTTATTAAGCACTATGTGCCTATGCTAACTGATGTTGCTTACTTTAGCTGATGATCAACATATTGCCTCTAGTGGACTGTTTTATCTCCTATAACCTGGTTAAGTGACAGCTGTGATCACCAGCTTATCCAGAGTGACAATGTAATAACTAAATGTTGTTAATTGCTTCATTAACTTCCTTATGGATAAATTGCTTACAGATAAATTCCCTAATGTCCTTATGGTTACATGCATTATAAAGGGTATCTATAACTGTCTCAAGTACATAATAAATGTCAGCTTCTACTATGATAGTTTTTATTATTTCTTGCATCCTGGTAAACCAAATAGCATATATTATTATTAAGTCATGATCTGAAAAACAGAAGAGTGAAATTAAAACATGTCAGGAGGAAAGATCATACTAAGATCATGCTTCCCAGCCTAGACTGCAAAAGCACCACAGAGGCTGAGGTTTTCATCTGTCTCACCATAGATTTTTTTCTCAGAGCTCTGCTCTGAGTGTTCAGTGAATACAGTAAGTGCTCAATGAGTACAATATTTAATAAATGAAAGCAATATTCAATGTCTGAATACCAGTTGTATTTGTGGTGCACAATGGCCTTATTGAGGGATCCAGGTTCGGATCCAGGTTCAAAGTAGAGGTAGAAGACTTACCTGTCAGAAAGTGAAGGGCTTGGTAGGGCTTAGGAGAGTGGAAAATAAATTATGTTCTTGATAGAAGATACTGTAAGTAATAAGTTCTTTCATTTTACAAATATCCTTTGAGCACTTTCTATATGATAATAGATATGATAACAGATCTTGTAAGGAGTAAAGTATATGAGACATGATTTCAACTCACAAGAATCTTCAGTTCAATAGAGAAAATACTTGTATACCAATAATTTCTATACAAGGCTAGATGAGGTAAGCGGCATGTGTAAAACAAAATTGTACAGTTTAGAGAAAAGAGATCACTTTAGACCATGGACTAGCTCAGTGCCATGAGCCAAATTCATCCTGTGGGTTGTTTTTGTCAAGGTCCACAAGCTAAAAAGGTAGTTTTCACATTTTGATAGAAGAATAAATAGATTACATATGGCCTGGACAGCCTAAATTTTACTATCTGTTACTTTACATAAAGTTTATGGACACCTGTTCACAATGAACAAAGAAGAATAAACAAAAGAAAGCTTCACCGCAGGCACACTGGATCTGGGCCTTTAACTGATGGACAGAGATATGGGATGGGGAAAGGGCACTTGGAACAGAGAGAATCGCTTGAATAAAAACCCAGGGGCAGTGGAATTGAGTGCACATCTGGAGAATAATGGTGACAAATCTTATTTGGCAGGACTATGAGGTTTATGAAGGGAGAAGTGGAAGAGTCTGGAATGATTGTGTGGTGGGTGGGCTAAAGAAGTTGACTATGTAGTCACCAAGGACATCACAGTTGCCAGGAAGAATTTCATGGGGTTTTTGCAATGGCCTCTCTTCAAGGACTCTAGAAGATGATTTGTTTCACAGTAGAGCACTATAGCAATGAGATGCTTATGACAATTAGCCAGGAATGAATCCCATGCTTCATTCTGGCCACCAAATAACTTACGAATGCAACATGTATCCCCTTAACTTCAGCCTACGTCAAACTGAAACTCCCAAACGGGTGCCTAAAGACACCTTGTTTTATTACATCTCATCTCCTCCACCATCTACCTCCCTGAAAATGTGATTTAAAATGGGACTTCAGACAGACCCTCCAGTGTAGCTTTTGTTTCACATGACACTATGTTATTAATTCATGACACTATATTATTAATAATATTCACCAACAAGTCGAAGACCCACTATTTCACCCTCATTTAGTGGCAATCTCCTGCAATCAAATAATTGTGCTTGTCTGTCTGGCCCGGGCACAAGATGCACTTACACAGACTGTTCTGCTGGTCAGTTCCATTTGCTGACAGCTCAGCAGGGAGGGCTCAATTTACTCAATGCATAAAGCTACTACATACACGTGGAACCCTGGCTGGGGAAGGGGGAAAAAGAACTGAGAAACACAACAGAAAAAGACATGCAAAGATGGAATGAAATGGAGGGTTGATTGGGAAATCTCCGTTTGGAAAAAGGCACCTAGGCTACCCCAATTTCCAAGTCCCCTGAAATTCTGAGTGCCTCAATTTTCCTTCCTCACAGACTGAGAGCAGAGTCTTTATCTACAAATACATGCCCCCTAAGGCTGTCACCCTGGTCAAATACATTTCATTTTTCTGACTGGCCCTCCACTCATGCTCTGGACCAAATAAGGAGAACAGTTCTGGTAATTAAAAAGTAAATCAGGAAGTCAGACTAAGATGCAGTAAGGAAAAAATGAAACAGCTTGAGAAAAGGGAAGCAAAAATCACAGGAGACATAGTTATAAATTATTTTATAATAGCCACAGGGCAGGGCAGGCTCAGCTGACTGGATGCAGATGAGGCTGACTAGAGTAAACAGTATCTGGACCTTGGGCCCTCCTTTCTGGCTTCATAGCAACCCCTCCACTTCCCCATTACCCTAGGTCTTTGAATGGTTCCTACCTGGGCAGTCTTTGGTCCCACTTGTTCTAAATCTCTTCTTTCTTCCTTTCTTTCTGTACTCCAATTAAAGTATTCCTCTTACTAGTTATAACCCCAAAAGTATCTCTTAAAATACTTCACAGAGGAGCTGTTGATCACAGCTCAGTATTCAGATCCAAACAGGGAACAACAAGATGAATTCCCAATGGTAGATTGTCAGGTCATGGCAGGATCAGTGGAGGAAAGGAGGGCAGGAATAGGATAAGTGGAGGTGGAATGAAGAAGGAAAGGAAGAAAATATATACTGAGCACTGTTCAGTTTTACATATAGCATTATGTGAGCAGCTGCCTACATAAGATTCCCTAGGCTAAATGGTTGTTAGTCAGGAACTTAAGACTCCATTAATCCAGATCTGAGATAGTTCCTAAAAAACAGTGGTCAGGAAAGACAGGAAAAGGTAATTCTGTGACCCTCTCATCTCATGACCCTAACATTACACACACCTGGAGTGTGGACAATAAGGGTGGGCAGTTACTGAACTGTGTCAGCGCTTTAGAAGTCAGTCAACCACTCCGAGGCCCTGTATAAAGCAAAGCTGTTGGAGAAAAAATGGTCTCTACACTTTCTTCTCGTTCTTAAATTATATAATTTAATTTCATCAAAATTATTAGATTCAGTTAAAATAATTGAATTAAAATATTAATTAACTATATGGTTAAAATATGTAATTCAATGAATTTTGTCAAATTTCCCCCTCTATAAGGTCATTCCTACAGCAGATAAACATACTTTTATTTCTTCCATCTTAAAAAAACAAAAACCCCTCCTTACACTACTTCTCCCTCTGGGAACTGTCCTCTTTCTCCAATTCCTTTCTCAGCAAAATTCTTTGAAAGAGATGTCTTATAATCCCTATCTCTATTCTTCTGTCCCCATCACAGCACAGAAGCTCTTCTCAATGTTTATTTATTTTTGGGACAGAGAGAGACAGAGCATGAACAGGGGAGGGGCAGAGAGAGAGGGAGACACAGAATCTGAAACAGGCTCCAGGCTCTGAGCCATCAGCCCAGAGCCCGATGCGGGGCTCGAACTCACGGACCGCGAGATCGTGACCTGGCTGAAGTCGGACGCTTAACCGACTGCGCCACCCAGGCGCCCCGAGAAGCTCTTCTCATATCACCAGTGATCTCTAGCAGTCAATTCTCAGTTGTTGTTTCATTTGACTATTAGCAGCATTTTACACACTTCTCCACTCAACACTTTCTTCATTTGACTTCCAGGATACCACACTCACCTGGTTTCTGGTCACCCTTTAGAGTCTAACTTTCTGGTTCTTCCTCATCTCCCTGAATTCCAAACACAGAGGATCCACAAAACAGCCCTTATTCCTCTTCTTTCTCTCTCCACTTAGGCAATCAATGATTTCATCTGTTCCTTGGCCTTGAAGACTATCTCTGGGCTGATGACTCCCAGACCTCTCTCTTGACATCAGACTTATACATCCAAAAGCCTATGTGAAAACATTCTTTATATACCTAATTGATATCTAAATTCAAATTTAACATGAAAAAAGTTCCCCAGCTTGTTCTTCCTGAAGTCTTTCTGGTCCCATCCAGTGGCAACTCAATCCTTCCAGCTGCTCAAGCCTACACTTTTGGAGTCACTGTTGACTCCTTTCTTTTTCTCACACACTACATTTCCTCCATCAGCAAAATCTATCAGTTCTTTCTTCAAAACATAAGCAGGAGTCCAGCCCTCCTTTCCATTTCCACTGCTACCATCATCTCCTACTTGAATTATTTCAGTAGCTTCTTAGAACAGTCACCACCCATGTTAGAGACAGACAGAAAGCATAGCCAAATGGAGTAACTGGGGAGAATTTAATAAAGGAACTATTTACAAAGGTATCAACAGGATTAAGAGAAACTCAAAATGATGGCCAAAGTGTCTGCGTCGAATAAGGCCACTGGGGCCTTATTAGTAGTAGTAGTCACTACTACCCTTAGACTTGAAGGAGCAAGGAGTGGGAATAACACACATATGTTCACATGCAAACACACACATATGACAGAAACTGTATTCTTCAGTGGACAAACTCAGTCAGCCTGTGGCAACCACTAGGTATGAAGATGGAGAAATGAACATCATTAACTGACTGTCCTCCTACCTTCTCATCTTCTGATCATGGACATAAATGAACCCCAAGCCAGAATACAAGAGAGCGTCCTAACTTCGTGCGTTCCTCTGGGATATAGAGCAGAATGGAAAATGACAGAGAAGGGATCTGTAGGGAAAAACAATATATCTGGCAAAATATCCTCATCTGCAAAACAGAAATAAGTATTATTGTCATGAAGTAAAGTGAAATAATCTACATAAAGAATATAGCCCAATGTCTAGCACATAGGTTTTAAGGAAAAACAATCTTATTTGCCTGGTATCATATTTCCAAGTGTGGAATTTTATGGAGCTATGCTTTCCATACTTCCTATCATGACCAATTAATGGGCTGTAAACTTCATGGGTTTTCCAAGCATTTTTTTCTAAGAAACAGAAATGACCAGTATACATCTCATGAAGTAAGGATAAATATTGTCTCAAAAACATTCATTTCAATTAAATTCAATTTAAATACACATAAAATTCAAACTCAAATTTGAATTTTAGTTCAAATTTTAGTTCAAACTAGGACTCAGAATGTTTTTTCTCCTTCCATTTGGGAGCTACTGAAGCCTTGGCTATCTCACCCCTCACTTATCTCATGACCACTACTTCCTTGAACTGCTCTTTTGTAATCTAGGATTTTGCTAGCAAAACATCTTTGGCTCAGATGAAATTCAAAGAGGTATTGCCCTGGCTTGGGTACCCAACTGGTAAGCTACACTGGAAGACATATTATTTTAGTATTTAAAGATGGAGTTGTTCAAATTCTTGAACTCTGTGATCCAAAAGGCCTCACAATTTTGCAGAAAGGAAGAAAATTTCAAATGAAGATATTCATTTGAAATGGTTTTTCAAATCCTATATTGCTTGTGTCACTGTTTTACCTTATGAACATGATGGAGAAATTCTAGCTACAGGGAATAAACAGCAAACTGTCTTCTTTGAGGTAGAAAAAGATTATAAGCTAATCGATTATGTTACTATTCTTGGACCTGTTTGCCAGTTAATATGGTCTTTGACCTCCCATCCTGAAAGTACTTTACTGATTATCTGTGAAACGGCTATGCTCTTGAAACTCTATTTCCAACCATTAAGGAGGAAGGGGAAGATAGTGATGTAGTTTCCTATGAAATCAAAGACATGTGCATAAAATGTTTCCATTCCTCAGGTGTCAAATCTAAGATTCTGTGATTAACAGAAACAGAAAAGAGAAATAAATAAAAGGAGCCAGAAGAGAAAGAAATGAAAGAGAGGAGGAAACCGACAGCAGCAGAGATGAGAGAAGATGGAGAAAAGGATTTCCAGGGCAAAAAGGAGGAAGAGAAACCATTACCTGAAATCTTTATTCCATCAATTCCCTGTCACATCCTCTATGGATTTTACTCTGAGCCAGGGAAGTTCTAGGCTTTTTTGGGAGGGTATGATTCTGGTTTTCTATATCATTGTGAGTTCCCCCCATATGACAAAAGTAGTGATATCACAGAAAAGAAACATGAACTTGTTGATTTTCATCTTCTTGAAGATACAGAGGATAATACCATCCAAACTATCACTTTCAGCATTAACCAAGATATGATGTTTTTTGGAATGCAAATGCAATGCAAATTGCTCAAAACAGAGCAATTCAAGTCTATATCCTAAATCAGAAAAATCCTTCATTGACAACTATGGTGGACTACTGGCACTTCAATATGCATGACAATATGCATGGATGGATTAAAGGCATCTATCCTAGCTTGATGACCATTTCTTGGTGACTACTGGAATAGATAATAATATTTTTGCTTTCACCATTTTTTCTGAATTTGAGCTAAAGAAAGCCATCAAAGCCCAAGTGCTGTTGCTCAGGTTTGGAACTGAAGCAGAGCCAATTACAGAAGATATTGAAGATCCCAAAGCCTACGGTATTGAGAACGCCAGAAGAAAAAGAGAACATGATAAGTTAATGAAAGAAGTGAAAGAAATAAAGGTGGGAAGAAAGAACAACTCAAAGCTTTGAGGAAAAAAATTTGGAAACTCCTAGAAATGAATGAATAATTACCAAAGCAAGGCATCTAAGTGGCTCAGTCATTTGAGCATCTGACTCTTGATTTTGGCCCAGGTCATGATCTTAGGGTCATGGGATTGAGCCCCGTGCCAGGCTCTGCACTAAGCACGGAGCCTGCCTAACATTCTTTCTCTCTCTCCTTCTCTCTCGCAAACAAACAAACAAAATTTAAAAAAAAATTACCAAAGCATACATAATTTAAATGAACAGATTTTGATCTAGATTCCAAAATTCATGCCAAGATTGACAGCTTATAAAATTCAACAAGTGGGAAAGGAATTTGCTTCGGAAGAAGAGAAACATCAACTTGGCTTCATGAAGCTACAGAACAGATTTCATGATTCATTGTAAAGTGATACTGTTGGGGAGCCTGGGTGGCTCAGCTGATTAAGCATCCGACCTCAGCTCAGGTTGGGATCCTGCAGTTTGTGGGTTTAAGCCCCACATCAGGTTCTATGCTTACAACTCAAAGCCCGGAGCCTGCTTCAGATTCTGTCTCCTTTCTCTCTGCCCTTCCATGTTTGCACTCTGTCTCTCTCTCTCTCTCTCTCTCTCTCTCTCAAAAATGAATAAACATTAAAAAAAAAATTAAGAAAAAAAAGCAAGTGATGCTATTGTGGTTCATGCCATACAAAGAGATCACAAGTATCTTCCTATAGGTTTGTGAAGCCCTCTAAGTACTCCAAGTCCAAATGAGTAAGTCAATCAAAGAGAAGAACAAGTAAATTGGAGAGGTTTGAAAAAGGGAGCTGGAAGAAAGGGTGGCCAGAAACATACAGGTGGGATTATTAGTGTGCTGGAAGAATCGATTACAGAAAAAAGGAAGAAATATCGGCATAAAACCCTAAGTGAAATCATAGTGGAAAATCAAATTGAGAAAAGGAGGAAATATATAAAAACTGAAAGGGCCCAATTTAAGATTCAGCAGTGAAAAAAAAGAATGGAAGAAACCATACAACAGTAAATCTTATGATGACTATGACGATCCCAAAGATGCTCAAACCATCAAAGAGGCCCAGTTGTAACACGGCAGACTTCAATCTGAAGACAGCCTCAGACTATAAGATACCTGAGCACATGAGAATAAACACTGTCAAGAAGAAAGAGAAACTGGGACACCCAGACTCCATGGCCCATTCAAAGAAAATGCACATGAACAAGTGCATCCTCTCTCTTTAAGACCTTAAAGTGGCTGTCATCAAAGAAATACAGTGCCTGGTACAAGAACTGAAGAGCATTCAGTCGATTCTTCCCCACATATCCCAGCATATTCCTAGTCCCCAAATGCCCCAGATACACACAGGAGAAGTTCCAGAAAAGAGATTTCAATATGATGAGGAAATGCTCCTAGTTTTAAGCAACAGTAAATGAAGACTCAAGATGAAAAGGCTCCCTAAAGTGGAACAGGCAGCATCTGCAGGCCCAGGTGAAGGATTCCAGGTACAGGAAAACTTAACAAAGAATGTCGGGAGAGGTATAAACAGCTTATCCAAAAAGAGAGAGATGGTAAAACTATAAGCAGAATAGAAGAAATAGTTTGTCAACTAACGATCGGAAAGTTTGGCGGTATGATATACCTAGAAGTCCTTCAGACGGTTTCTGTGAATACAACGCTTGGAGAGCTAAAGATCAAGAAACTTTGAAAGGAATTACTGAATGCAAAAGAAGATGTGGTAGGAAAAGCTTGCTCAAGTGTGATGGGAGCTGATGACAAAGACCAAGGAACACACTGAAAAGCTTCATCAGATGAAATGATTTATGTATCAAAAAGAAGGAACTTGAATCTCGGTTGAATACCTAAAGAACCACCAGGGCACTGCCTTCCAGGGCCCTAGGAAAGCAGACATTGTGGCAAAAGAAAAGGTCACAGAACTGATCCAAGTCCAGGCAGAAAGGATTTGGGTCTTAAAGGAAGAGGTTTCTTTTACTTCAGAAAGGTGGTCTCATCCTCTCACCCATTCAGCCTCCACAAGAGAATAAGATGAAGCCCGTATGCATTGTCTCTAAGTATGCCTTTTTCTCAAATCCATCCAGGATTTCTGACATAGAACTGACCAGAAGTTGTTTCCTTGTCTCCTGCAACAATCCTATTATTTTAAAGTAAACTTATCTAAAAGTCTAAGACCAGATCCAGTCATACAGTTTTAATAATTTTTCTCCAACTTGGTTACCTTAGAACTGACTGAAGCACTTAACATCTATTTCCTATTGAACTGAATCATTTTTTTTTTTAATTTTTTTTTCAACGTTTATTTATTTTTGGGACAGAGAGAGACAGAGCATGAACGGGGGAGGGGCAGAGAGAGAGGGAGACACAGAATCGGAAACAGGCTCCAGGCTCTGAGCCATCAGCCCAGAGCCCGACGCGGCTCGAACTCACGGACCGCGAGATCGTGACCTGGCTGAAGTCGGACGCTTAACCGACTGCGCCACCCAGGCGCCCCTGAACTGAATCATTTTTGATCCGTTTGGAACCCAGCGGATTGAATATGGAGTCTCAGAAGGCTGTACCTCAAAATTGCAAGAAAGCATCTGTAATACATCGTGTCTTAGTAAATTTGTCTCTTGGTTATCAGAATTTTTAGCCATTGGCAAGACAAACTATCATTCAGCAATCTGTGAGAAAACTTGCTTTTTTCCAATGCTTGGAAAATAAACTCTGAAGTCAAGTGTTCTCTGAGAGGACAAAAAGTAAAAGCACAAACTATTCTGCCAACATTATCTTAGAATAAGAAATGCAAATTAGAATTCAGACATTGTTAACTTCACAGAGCAGTTATTTAAGGGTTCAGGATGCAGGAAACACAGAGCAGTTTGCTTTGGACTGGCAGAAATCAGGAGACTACCCAGTTTCCTGAATCACCTCTGGTTTCAGCAAATTACTCAGCTCTGAATGGAGTAGTGTGTTTTACAAAATGGTCAATAAGGAGGCTTTTCTCTGAAGATGTTTGCAGCTCTACCAGTATTCTAGGTATTTCCATAGTTTCTCATGTCCTATGCCATTTTCTTTCAGGTTCTAGTAGAGTCATTTACTGTTTTTGATATAGATCCAGAAGAAATGGTAGGTTACATTGCCCTGAGAGATCATCTCTAACAATCACTTTTGATTGTGCATAACATTTTCTTTAAGTTTATTTATTTATTTTGAGAGAGAGAGAGAGAGAGAGAGAGGGAGAAAGAGAAGGGGGGAGCATGAGTGAGCGAGCATGAGTGGGGGAGGGGCAGAAAGAGAGGGGGAGAGAGAATCCCAAGTAGCCTCCTCGCTGACAGAGCCAATGCAAAGCTCAATCTAAGAACCATAAGATCAAAAACAAAAAAAAAGACAAAAAAACAAAAAAACAAAAAACAAAAACCATAAGATCATGACCTCAGCCAAAATCAAGAGTCAGATGCTTAAGTGACTGAGTCACCCAGGCGCCCCATGATTGTGCATAACATTTTAACTAATTTGAAAGTGTCCTTTTCGTTTGGAGGTTAAGTGCTCATGGGAATTCATGGCTGTACCCACTTATGGTCCCACTGATATTTGGATTCCTATTAGCAATAGAACAGAGCAATTTAGATTCAGAGCTCTAATATTGGTCCATATTAATGAGCTACTCCACTGAGCTGTCCCAGAGTATAAACTGATTGCTGAGAAGGAAAGGTGAAGAAGCTAATATTGCATCAATGCAGAAAGTGACTCAGCAATGTCAAGTCTTCCTAACCTGATGAGGTTGCTGATCTATGCCCCAAATTAGATAGGACTTGTTTCTTCTCATAGATTTTTTTCATATTCCTAATTAAGAGGTTTGAATAGTTCAGACCTATTACCATAAGTCTCTGGTATAGGAGCTTCTATACTGGAGAACATCCTTTACCTGCTTTTTCTGTTGTATGCCCTAAACTATGTGTGCCTTTCAAGCATTTTAAAAAATGTGTCAGTCATTAAAATAAACAAATAAATAGATACATACATACACACACACACACATTAAATTCAGTGCGTATTTGTGTGTGCATATGTGTGTGTGTTCAAGTATGTATTTGTATGTATTCTCTGTAATGTAAAATGTATCTCTTACTAAGAGATCATAGTCTCAAAGTATTTGAAAGGCACAATGCAAGAACACTTTATCCACTCTCATCTCTCACTTATTCTTCCCCAAGAAGTTACTTACCTGACTAGCAAATTTGGGGAAAAAAAAAAAATTGACCAGAGTCCTTTCTCATTCTCTTGTCCCTACAAGCTCCCTCTTTTGTCTTCTCTTACTCTCTGTAGTAGACAAAATAATGGCCCCCAAGATATCAGGTCGTAAAATCAGGAACCTGTAAACAATACCTTATATGGCAACATCTCTGCAGCTATGAATAAGGATTTTGAGATGCAGATATTATCCTCGATTATAGGATTGGGCCCTAAATGCAACTGTTGCATCCTTTAAAAGGGAGGAAGAGGAGATTCTATACATAAAGTCAATCTGAAGACAGAGTAGAGAGAGATTTCAAGATACTGACCTTCCCTGAAGATCGAAGTGATGCAGTCACAAGTCAAGGAATGCTGGCGGTCATTAGAAGTTAGAAGAAGCAAGGAATGATTATCCATTCTTCAGTTGCTGGAAATTTCAAAAGATTAATTTTAAAGGTTCTTTCCATGCCCTTAGTGTGAAAAGATTACCAGACTTATATCTATGAGTGAGGTGAGATATCCTGAGAATTGGGAAGGCTCTGCACATCAACTTGTACTTCAACATGCCTCATAATAATAATGGCCAATACACTGAGTAATAATTACATGCAGAACATACCATGTACATAATTCGGTGAGGTGTGCATCATTACCCTTGTTTTACAAATGAGAAAACTCAGGGGCGCCTGGGTGGCGCAGTCGGTTAAGCGTCCGACTTCAGCCGGGTCACGATCTCGCGGTCCGTGAGTTCGAGCCCCGCGTCGGGCTCTGGGCTGATGGCTCAGAGCCTGGAGCCTGTTTCCGATTCTGTGTCTCCCTCTCTCTCTGCCCCTCCCCCGTTCATGCTCTGTCTCTCTCTGTCCCAAAAATAAATAAACGTTGAAAAAAAAAATTAAAAAAAAAAAATAAAAACAAATGAGAAAACTCAGAGTCACAAATAACGTATCCAAAGTCCTACAACTAATGACAGAACTAGGTTGCACATCTACTTTGATTTGCCTCCAAAAACAGAGCCCTGTCCACTTCAACTTCAAGTGTCTCTCTGTGTTACCTATCCTTGGTTTCCTGAGACTGGGCTTCTGTACGTTAACCTGTTCCTCAAGCAAGCTGTATGCTGCAGTTTGTACATACAAAAATATACATAATAAGAAATTCTTTACATATTACATAACAAGAAATTTTGTTCACAAGAAATGACATTACAAAAATATCAGGGTTAGAAGAATTCTTAAAGATCCAAATAGCGAATCTTTTTACAGAAAGGGAAAACAAGGCCAACAAATTTGCATACATGTCTAATATGCAACCAGCTAATCAAAGCAAATTTCCTTGCAATGTAAGCAAATTTTTAATACTTTGTAAATTCTAAGTGGAAAGTAACTCCAAACTTACTTGATCATCCAAACACTGTAAAACTTCGATTAATGTCTCCGTTACTTTTCTCTTCCCAAGCATATATGTAGGGCTATATGAAGCTGATGCCTTGTAATGGCAAAACCACCCCTACTTTTTGAGGGGTTGTGGGGATTTGGGGATCCCATGATCAGAATACTAACTGTATTTAAAGTGGTAATCCCACTTCACAAAACAAACCCCAAATATTCCCACAAGGTCCCATCAAGTCACAAATTAAAATTCTTTTAAATATGAGAATGCTACCGAGCACCCCTGAAACACAGTGTGGTTTGTTGTTTTAGTTTTCTGGGACATATTCTCGTTTGCTATACTGGCTTGCTACATATTTATTTGGCTTCAGGTGGAACTGTTACTGCACATTTAAGAATATTCATTACCCTCGACAATCATAAACGAAATAAACGGTGAATGCATGTACTGAGAAGGGAGGAAAAACGTTCTGAGTAAGGCTACACAGTATTTGTTCACGCCCTGTTGCACCAATACCTTTCCCCACAGGAATTTCCAAATACCTCCGGCCAGGTAGCAAAGGGCAAAACACAGAAAAGCCCCAGCTTTGAGCCCAGTAAGGAGGCCATCCGCCCACCCATCAGCCAATCTGAAGCCGTATTCCGCACCTGCCCACTGCTTGAGCGACCTTTCCCCTACGGCCCGCGGCGGTCCCCTTTTACGACAGTTTTCCGGCCTAATTTGCGGCCGCCACTGCCGTATTTCCTGGGCACCTGTGTCTGAGCGATTTGTGCCTGCTCGTGTCCGCGTCGTTCTCTGGTAGGGGCGTGAAATTTTGTGGCTGCGGCATTTGGTCTGGAATGAACCGCGCTCTCGGTGGAGGCCGGGGAGCCGAGCCAGAGCCATGGTGAGTGCGGTTTTCTGGTCCCCTGGGCGATTTCGGGCCCAGGCCACAATCTCAACTCGTGACCTGGGAGGAGGGGAGCCGAGGTTGTCTCCCCAGTGAGACTCTGAAGATGTAGGGCCCCGAAGAGTCGCACCCTGTAGGACACAGAGCTGCTGGCACAGCTCTCTAGGGCCTTTGTGTTCTACTATGGCCTTTGTGCAGGGGGGGGGGGGCGGTGCAGTCCCTGGTCCATTGTCTCCGAGGCTGAGAGATTAGTGGAAACGCGTTTGATTAGATCTGCCCTTCCGCAAACATCCTAACAGTACCTTCTCTACTCTGCTCTTTTTCCTTGGCTCTTGCCGATACATCTCTTCTCGGTTCCTGAACACATTTGGGCGTCGGTTCTGTGGTCGAGAGACGCCCCAGTGCCGAAGGCACTCTGAAAAGCGAGTCTAGTGAAGTCCACATTTGACGTTGAGATGCGTTATCAGAATTCTACAGTGACCTTAAACGGTTCTTTCTCTAGCAGAAATTTTATTTCCATTATTCTTGATTGAACTTGAATGTGGCCTCATTTGCCCGGAGATGCAAAAGACGTTTTCAAAGGGAGGGAAATCATTTTTTTCACTGCTGTAAAGGTAAATATGCAAGTCGGCTCGCCCTTCCCTTTCACAGTGAAAATCCAGTATCTCTACAATGAATTGGACATAAAAGTCCTTTTAAAGGGCCATTGGGTAGGATATTTTCATCCTAAAAGTTGTTTCTCCCTTTGAAATAAAACTTGTGATGAGGTGGAATGGGAGAATGGGTACCATAGGGAAGGGTGATAATTAAAAGAAGTAAATATTTACTCTGCTTCCCCTTACCAGGCCAGTACAGTGGTAGCAGTTGGACTGACCATTGCTGCTGCAGGATTTGCAGGTTTGTTTATGGTTTGGAAGTGGAAATGAAGCAGGGAAAGTTGGAGGCTTTTTAATTATTTTGTTGCTTTTGTTTTTAGGCCGTTATGTTTTGCAAGCCATGAAACATATGGAGCCTCAAGTAAAACAAGTTTTTCAAAGTCTACCAAAATCTGTAAGACTTACTAAACATTTTTGCTAATTCTTTGCTGTGTTATGAAGCCCAGAGTCACATTTGAAGAGGGTAAATTTCCAAACATCCATGAAGCTCTTAAGAGATTACTTTGGGCCCCTTCTCTTGCTTCCTGCAAGAAGGGTTCTGAGCTTTGTAATGTTGTTACCCTGAAAAAAAATCAAAATGTTTTGTGTGACAGAATTGGGGCTGAGGGATTAACACAATTCTGGTACCATGAAAATCAATTCTACTTCATTGTGTAGATACTATTAACTCCAGCATCATTTGTCCACAAATTCTTGCCTTCCCTCATCTGCTCTACATCACAAAAACACAGGAATCTAGGAATCTGAAGGGATCCATTCTTAACTGTGTGGCCCTGGCATTCTCTAATAGATACTTGGATATCACTGGAATTAAGTAGGCTATAGAGTATGACTGGATATGAATGTCACACCTTCCATGGTCACAGTTCAGAATGAAATTGGCTGTGGCAGCCTGTTGAGTATTTATTTTTATTGTTGTGATTGAATGTGAGAGAATAGAGTGATGGTGGGCTTTACCAATATGATCTCTGACATAACAAGGTCAGAAGAGCTGGTAGCATAATTTTCTCGATACTTAGTCTTGTTTTAGTAGTTGCCTTGACCCTCAAAATACCCTTGACTCACTCATCTGAAAACATCTCCAAATCCTTTTCTTGAGGCACTTGTTTTTCTAAAACATATAATCATATTCTTACATCAAATTTTTATCTGTAACACAGCTAACTTGGAATAATCTTCCTGTTATTCCCAGAACTGGCTTTGAGGCACTGTTGTTTTGTCTTACATTTTTAAGACAGTTTTTCTGGGGGAAAAAAAAAAAATATGGATGTTTAACAATCATTAAAGTATTTGCTGCTACTTACAAAGCTAAAATACCATAGGAGTTGCAGTTAAAATTCTCTGAAAAGTCTTAATTTTTCTGCTGTTTCTAGGAACAGTTATCAAAATTAAACTTCCAGTTTTTCAGTTATGAACTTTAATAAACATTCAGTTTATTCTAATAACCCATTTTTACAAATGCATTTCCTCTTTCAGGCTTTCAGTGGTGGCTATTATAGAGGTGGGTTTGAACCTAAAATGACAAAACGAGAAGCAGCATTAATACTAGGCGTAAGGTAAATAATTTCTAATATTTGTAATATTTTTCTACAATTCTAGAGCTATGAGCAAACAAAAAGATCTTTTGTTAAGAGTTATAATAGTTGTATACATTTTTAAGATCTAAACACTCCCTACAAGTCCATTGAGAAGGCACTCTGGTACATAAGCACTCAATTCATTGAAAGGCTTTTAAACAGATAATTGCAGTGCTCAGTGTTGTTCTCTAGAACACATTTTTTTTTTTTTTGTGGTGAAATTCTGCCTTCATTTCCAGATACTTAAACATGTTTTACCTTTCAGTAAAAGGGTTTTTAGGATTATCAAGTTCAACTAATTTTTTAAGAATGTCTTATTTTTCTAAGGAGCGGTTTAGTTCCTTGATTCAGAATATTCATCTTCCTTATGTGATATGAAAGAAGTTCCTAAACCACTTCTCATATTGTTTTGATGACTTGACTCCAGTTTCACAGCGTCTTTAATTGGCTTTTATATACAATTTTTTGATGTGATCCAGACATAGTCTGAAGTAAACTATACCTTTTCCTTTTTAAATTAGCCCTACTGCCAATAAAGGAAAAATAAGAGATGCCCATAGACGAATTATGCTTTTAAATCACCCAGACAAGGGTAAGTACCTGTTAAATTCTTACACATGTTTTAAAGTGACTAGTTGTTACTAGTGGAATAATTTCATATTTAATTCTTGGCTATTACAAGGGAAATGCTTAAATCTGTGTGTAAGCACTGTTGCCCAGGCTGGATCCGTTTTCCGGTGTCTTAAAAGAATAAATCCTGAGTGAAAAAATTTATAGAATAATGACCATGTCATTTGAAAGTAGGGGTAAGCATTAACAATGTTTTCAGATCTTAAGTAGTGATAAAATGTGACTTCTAAATACTATTAATACTACTGTTTTTTTTTGGGGGGGGGGACATATTCTTAAAGGAAATGTTAAGTTTCAGTTAAACTAAAAATTTAATTTTTTCTATCCATTTAGACCTTTGAACTATAGGTTTCCTAGTTAGAAACCTATAGGATATATTTCTCTCTGATACATGTCTAAGCAGCCTTGGCTGTGTTCAAAGAAAGCAAATAATTATTTAGGAATACCAAAATAGAGACCACAAAATACATGTTCCAGTGCACAAATCTTTTTACTTTCGTACGATAGGCCTTTCATTAAGAGTGTTTTGAGTTTAAACTTGGTTGTGATTGTTTTTATCTGACTGTAGTAGCCTCCTTTAACGAAATTTAGCTTGCATTAACTGGGGGGGCTTCTGATTCATTAAGTATAGTATGGTGCCTGTAACATTGCATTTCTACCAAGCTTCTTACTGGGATGCTGATGCTTGCTGGTCTGAGAATCACACTTTGAGAATCATTGCTCCAGCAGAATAGTAGGAAAGCACCTGCAGATAACATCATGAAGGCACAATTAGTAACATGAAAAGAGAAAAACTGTGAAGGATAGAAAAGGGTGCAAATCATAGTGGGGTCTTTCCAACAAAGCTCAGAAACCTCTGAGAACATCATGTTTTCAAAATAACATAGTACCATAAATTCATGTTCATTTACAACTTATAATCATCATTAATAGGTAACATACACCATTTCAAGGTCACATGTGGAGGTGTTTTTAATCCTATTTGTCAAGTTTAAGTTTTTAAAGGTGCCATTTTTGTGGAAATATTCCTCATGTGATTTCGTTTACTCTTGATCATACATATTACCGTACATTTGGTGATCTGGTTGCAGTGTCCTCATTATTTTCTGCTAATTCCACCTATCAGATGAGCATAGGGATCCTTGAAGAGAATAGGTTTTCACCAAGCAGAAATTAAGAAGCCATATTATAACTATTCCTTTTGGGGTGCCTGGGTAGCTCAGTCGATTAAGCAGCTGACTTCAGCTCATGATTTTGCGGTTCGTGGGTTTGAGCCCCGCGTTGGGCTCTGTGCTGACACCTCAGAACCTGGAGCCTGCTTCTGATTCTGTGTCTCCCTCTCTCTCTCCCCCTCCCCCACTCTGGCTGTGTTTCTCTCTCTCAAAAATAAATATTAAAAAAAAATTTTTTTAATAAAATAACTATTCCTTTTTTCTTTCTTCCTATAGGAGGATCTCCTTATATAGCAGCCAAAATCAATGAAGCTAAAGATTTACTAGAAGGTCAAGCTAAAAAATGAAGTAAATGTGTGAATTTTAAGTTCTTGTTAGTTTATGTATATGCGTGCTAGCTTTTTATAATAAAAGGCCTCAAAGCTACAAATTTTAAAAATGATTTAGCGCAAGCTAAACCAAAGCTTGGGTATAAGTTTCTTTGAATTTGAGGATTTTAAATCAGATGATAAAATATTTGGAGATTTAACACTCAGTAATTATGGATAAATGCATACCATCTGAATAGAAATATTTTTCATTATTCATTTAGCAAGTAATTTCTTACCCACTTCAAGGCAAAATGAATGTGACAGCCTGACTTTGAAAGGGCTCCCAATCTAATGGGATGCTGATAAACTGGTAATTAAAGTACAGCGGGGATAGGGGCACATGGATGGCTCAGTCTGTTAAGCATCTGACTTCAGCTCAGGTCATGATCTCACAGCTGTGAGATCAAGCCCCACATAGGACTCTGCACTGGGCATGAAGTCTGCTTAAGATTCTCTCTCTCCCTCTCCCAGGCTCACACACGTGCACACATGCATTCTCAAAAAACAAAAACAGAAACAGTGGGGTGTTAGGATGGCATGAATTCACACAGGTTTGTTATAGGAGGGATTCATCTTATTGTGAGAAAAGGCTGTTCACAGTTCAGAAAACTGACCCCACTGCTTGTAACCTTAAATTTTAAAAATGAATTTAGGTACATCTTTGACCTAAGAAATATATCTAACTATATTATTGACAATTTAGATTTCATACGTTAAAAACTATACCACTGTAAGATGTTAGAATATAGGTCTTGTTTTTAATCAAGAAAATAATTACATTGTATTGAACTAGCCACTTAAATGGAATATATATATATATATGCATAATAAAGTTTTGCATTTGCTATAACCAAGGTTAACCATAATTAGTAAAACTGAAGTGAAATGCTCTCAGTTATCAAAATACTCAGCTTGGACTACTGGAGAATTTATACTCCTATTTAAATGATATTTGAGGGTAAAATGGCTATTGGCCTAAACCTCAAACCTAGGGATCTTAACCACAAGACCTGTATAAAACATATGAAGTAAATAAGTAGTCTGTGGCTACCACTGGAAATACTATCTTTAGCTCTAAAATGGTAATTTATAGTACCCGTCATCTAAACCTTTAAGTCATCTTAAAGTTCCTAATTGTCAATGGAGAACACAAGACCTTCAAGGTCAAAATGGTGGAAGGCAATCATATTTAGTGTTGGAATGTGTTTACCTGCGCTTCAGAGTTGGGTTAGACCTGCTCTAGGTTTATTTCCCATCCTGTTTCCTTGTTTAAAATCTGATCGAGTCCACTTGTTAAGATTTAGAGTATGAGAAAGCACCAGTTTACAGCAGCCATGGGTGTTACATATGAGAAGTCTTTTTTAGTAAAGAGGTATGAAGGTAGTTGTGATTCAAAGTAGTTATGTTCTAGAAGTTACTGAAACACTGAATTTAACAAACACCGAACCATTTGTTAATACCTCTGAACTTCTGGGTCCCATTTTTATCAACCAGTCAATATATAACCTTGTTTTATGTGTGCTTCTATTTAAAGACATCTTATTCATGTTGTTGATTCATTAACATTAAACTTGTAGTCAACAATATGGCTCCTGTCAGCATAGCGCAGCCTTGTGTTTAGGAATGCTAGGCAGCACTTCACTAGGCTTGAGGACAGTTAAACAGGAAAGCCATCAATAAGGACAAAAATGTGAAGAACTTGGCATTAAATGGACCACAGAAGGCATACTTGTTTACAGTATAAATGAAACAAGGCAAGCTTCACTTTGGGCACTGGGTGATTAAATTTTCACTACTCTTTATGGCCACGAATGACTAGGAAAAGTACCTACACATGTTGATTTTGGGGTTACAAATTTTACCAAGTAGGTGAATTTGCAAATAAGGAATCTAATGAAGAAGACCAACTGTATTTTGGCTTACTAACCTTTTATTTCAGTCTTTTCGACTAATCAAGTTTCTTGAACAAGAGCTTTAAGAGATATCAATTAAAACTAAAAACAAATTTTTGAAAGACAAATAGAGTGTTAATATGCCCACAGGCAGTCAAGCATGAACCTTGAAAGGGAAAATGTCATGTAGTAGGTATATTTTTAGGTGTGTAATACAAATAGCACACCTGTTTAAAGGCAAATATTAAGACAATGAAAAATGCTTTAAAATAACACTGAGCACAACAAAGCATGTTTTTCTTTCACAGTAATCAGTTTTATTTCCTCTAGGCTTACCTTAAATGGAAGAATCCACATTTCATTATAGGCTATTAAGCACTCCTACCATTTTTCTTGGGGAAAGGTCACTTGAGAGAGGGCTTCCAGATCATAGAGGGTAATTGATTCAAGTATGATCTGTGTAAAAGAGCCTTCCTCTTTAATGTTTTTTTTTTTTTATGAAATACTTGATGTGTAATGTTAACGTTGACTACTTTAACAGTGTGCTAGACAAGTAAGCATTTAAGCGTTTCACAAGGAAACAATAGTGAGATTAAGTAATTTACCCAAAACAGCATTCTGAATGAGAAGGCTGATCTTTCTCAAACCTAAAGTTCCATGCTTTGTTAACCTCTGCACTGTGGTACCCTTCACATATTTGAAAACCCAGGGTTATTTGCCTTAGTGGTAAGGAAATTTGGGTCTGGGACTTTGTCCTTACACTTTCAGCTTGGGGCCTTTTTATCAGTAGGTACTCAAATGGTTTTTTAAGGGTGGGGTGGGGGGGAAGTAGAGGTATGAACACAACACTGGGACATAGGAATATCTGGAATACCAGAGATTTAGTTACCCTAATTTTGCCTTGACTGCCTCAGAGTTGACATTATGAGTCCTATGCTGCTTTATAAAAAATGCTTTGTTGGTGAGGAAAGTAGGGTATAATAAGTGGTTCTCAAAGTTAAACCTTTTCCCTCTCTTATTTTCCAAATGATGGAAATACCTATGGGGGGAAAAAAATTGGGATGCTTGGGTGGCGCAGTTGGTTAAGCGTCCAAGTCTTGATCTCAACTGAGGTCATGGTTTCACCATTTTTGAGTTCAAGCCCCGCATCAGGCTCTGCACTGATACTGCAGTCTTGCTTGGGATTCTGGTTCTACTTCTCTCTGACCCTCCCCCACTTGTGCTCTCTTTCTCAAAATAAACTTAAAGAAAATTCCAGTTCTACAAAATCAGTATCCCAGAACACCCAAACCATTCAAGAACTTGTGTGAAAATAGGTGGAATATTCATACATATGTATTCTAATTCTAGAAGATTGATTATATGGTTTTCTCTGCTATCCTTACTCTAGAATCGAAGCAAAAAAGGGCATAAGGCAGCTAGAAGTAAAAAGTAGGTAACTAGCATCTTTAATACAGGGGTAAAACCCTAAGCATGTTAACTGTGCCACACTACAGTTATATTCAGCGTACTGAAAATGTACACCTTACCTTAAACCCTGCGTCAGAAATTATTTAAAAAATTCACTCAGGCAGAATGCTTCAAAGAGTTGACAAGTCACGTTTACCTTTCAACACTCAGGCTAGAATTGAAACAGTTGTTTCAATGGGAGAACAGGATAGAAAAAATATCTAAATTTGAGATAAAGTACAAAAACACTGTTTAAAATGTTAGAGTGGGTTTTTGGTTATAAAAAAGAATCTTGGACTGAAAGTAACCTTGAGTACCAGGAAACATCAATGACCTAAGCTCCTTTTGCTCTTGGCACTGTTGAGTACTGTGTATCTCTGCTTTAACAGCCAAAGCCAAGTGTTGCCTTAGCAACAGAATATAGAAGGAGCTTCTATCCAGTGTTACTAGTTTTTCCTGACCAAAAGACAATGTCTACAATCCAGTGTTAAGGTCTAATATAAATATGTTAACACTTGCTGTTACCTTAGTACAAGTGCAATTAATGGCATGTCAAAAGTAATGTTTACATTCTTCTTTACAACCTGAAAATGGGCAGGTTGAAAATGAAGCTCAAACAGGTTGACACAAGCTCCAAGGCAATATAAATTGGTTTATCCACAAAAACTGTGGGAAATTTTTTGCAATACTCTCTAAATTTAAAAATGAGCAACTACTTTTGACAATGCAAGTAAAAAAGTTACAAAATTATTCACAGAATACCCCTGTAATTTCACCCCAAGAAAAATTTACCAATCACTGAAACAAATTTGGCAAGTTATTAACTAGTATACTAGGGAATAGTGGGGCTTTAGGACTGAGATCAGTGAAAAATAATCTTGCCCTTGCTTTTTGCTATCTTTAGACTGCACATGGCATAGTTGGAAATGTCTGGTTTAAGTACACAGAAACTCCCAATTCTATAAACCTATACCTGCAATTTTCAAATTACCAAAGAAGTAATACGCAAACCAAATGTATTGGTGGAGATCCTCTTAAAGAGAAAGCTACATGATAGTCTACACCTTATTTCAGTACTTGAAGTAGTAATATAGAAGGTACAGATGATTCTTTATAACGTGATCCGCTGATAACCTTTTAAAAAACAATATATTTCTGAGTGTATGTACATCTCTCACCACTAAGGGGTTTTCAGGATGATTAGACTCTTGGTTGATTTCTAGAGTAAAATGATCATACTTAAAAAATCATACATAAGAAAATGCCACGTTTGTAGGTCAAAAATGGTCAACTGTGGCAATCTCCTATATTTCAACATATTGGACTTTCAACGAGTGCAACTTCAAATTACTACCACTTGCCAAAATTTAACTATACATAGCAGACTGTTTGAGTTTCTGAAATAAAACCCAAATGCTATCAAAGGTTGTGACTACTATCCATTCAAGAAAGCTTTCTAATAAAGTTTAAAAAAGGAGTCCCCAAATTCACTATACCAGATGTCCTTATAAAAAACATAGGGGATCCTGGGAGGGGCCCCTGAGTGGCTTGGTCCATTGAGAGTCCCTTGATTTTCAATTCAGCTCAGGTCATGATCCCAAGAGCAGAGCCTGCTTGGGATTCTCTCTCTCTGCCCCTCCCCTGCCTGCGTGTGCACTCTCTCAAAAGAAAAAAGGTATAGGTGATCCAAACCATAATAGCAGAGGTAGGAAACTCAGTGAGGATTCACACCATCCTTTTATCTTTTGGAATAATGCCAAACACAGAGATCCAGTTCAATCCAAATTCCTTAAAGCCTTCTAGAAAATCCAAGTGTAAAAGTAATTTACCTTTACTCTCCAATAATCACCAGTACAGGGCTTAATGCATTACAATCAGGTTTTCCATTCATCTGTCCTTCCTTAGATTAAAAGCTTTATTGTAGGCATAGCCTATGAGAAAACTAGGTTGATTTCAACCTCAAGAAAATGCAAATCTGTGTGAAGTTGTATCTGGTATTATTATCCAATCAAAGTGCAACACTGTTAATATGCCAACTCCGCAGAGACCTCTCTCAAATTACAAATCAGATTTCTAGCAAATAACAGCTACAAAAATACCCGATGTTAGCATCGAGGTGATGGATCCAGGCTACTAAAGAATGGCTGACATGGAGATCCAGAAAACAATAAAATACCAGCTACTTTTGCCTCTTCCTCAGTAACTTATTAGTGTTTCTGCTCTTAGATATTTTACTTCCCTACGTGTACCTGTATTTGTTTTGCACAACTATTTAGGCAACTTCCCTCAGTCTTGTTCTAAAGAATGTCTGAGGTTTTCACGAACAGTTCGATGTCCTGCTTCTCTTAACTCCACATTAAAATACACAAAACGACTTAAAAATTGGTGTATTCTTAGTACAATTTTACCAAAGGTGACTGTTTTACCAAAGGTGATTGATCTATCAACAAAGACCCATACACACCATTTTGCAAGTTTTAGGCCCACTGAAGGCTTTAAAAAGGTGATTCCATGGGCGCTTGGCTCACTCAGTTGGTAGAGTATGCAACTCCATCTCAGGATTGTGAATTTGAGCCACACGTCCAATGTAGACATTACTTAAAATCTTTAAAAAATAATGAAAAGGTAATGCCAAACCCAAGATCCTAGGCTTGCCAAAGTTTCAGGAAAAGATTTTTATCCCCACATAATCTTAATAAGCTTCCAGATGTGATTTCACATAAGTATACTGAAATATGGGGATTGCACAAGACATTTGGGCTTTTCTGTTGAGTGTCTTTTAGCATGGCCTAACTTAGCAGTAAGTTTTCCCAGAGCAACATCTCACTTAACTGGTGTAGTAGCCAAAAAAACATACATCCCTCTCAAATAATCTGGTGGGCTACCTAATCACCAACAGCTACCGCCTTTGGGGAATAGGCTTTTTTGAATCAGAGTATACGGTATTTACCCAAGAAAAGACTCATGGTTCTGCAGTACAGAAGATGCTGGGTTTAGTCACTTGTAAATAATGAAATCTTGATACTAATTTCCTAGAATGTGGTTATTCTGAACAACTGCTTGTACAATACCCACTTTCTAAGATGGTTTTAGGTTACCTTCTCAGTGAAACAATCTTTATGGCAGAAGAATCTTAGTGAATCTATTGTACATGGAAGAAAATGAAAAATCATTTTTTTCTTTACATCGTATTTACCACTTTGGGGATTAATGAAAATTCTCTTAACTTGTAATTAATCTGTAACCCTGTTACTCTAGACAAGAATTAAAAGGCCAACAGTTTTACTTCTTTTGATGGTTAAAAAAGACATCTGTGGGTTAAGTTTTTTTTAAAACTCAGGATATGATTTGATACTGTTATTCAAAATCCAAGGATTGCACTATTCATACCACACCTTACTTATAAATTCTATTATTAGGATTTTAGGGAAATGCAGTTAATGCCATCACATGTTAACCTCAGTGATAATAAACGTGAGGTCTAGGGTTATATGTACACTGACCTGACAATTATTACATTTTTAGCAATACCTTGAAATGTCTTTCAGCCATTATAAATTAACTAAAACCACTTAACAGTTTTATGCACATAACAAATTAACACAAATTATGCACATAAAAAACACTTTCAAACATCAAGTGACAGAAAGGGCTGTCTTTCTTGCTCAGTGGTCTATATATATACCACTATAGAAAAAAATCCTCCAGTAAATCCACAATTATCTGATATGACCTCACAATTATCTGCATAATTATATCATTATTACTCTTTGAAACACTTTATGTGAAGTCTTCATCTTCCTAAAATTAAGTAATGTGGCTAAAATATATACAAAAAATACAATCATTAGTTTGACAATCTTCAAAATTATTTCCTTGAGAATCAAAAACCAAGTTCATGGTCTACCTCTTAAAAATTGCTCACCATTCTGATTTATAAAAATATTTTTTAGTAAATTATCAAAGGCCAAAGTAAAATTCTGCATTTTATCCCACTGCCTTCCAAAAGTTGCCTTTGAGTAGATTATAAAACTTTTCCTAATTATTAAATGTATGACCAATTCCCTAAGCCAATCTATTCTAACAGACTAAATTTTAAGCTTTCAGAGGTTTCATTACAAAATAATTAACTCATCAATTAATATTTTTATACTATTTATGAGCAAGTAATGCTTTTTTAAAAGCAATTAGGATAACTATTCTAGGCCTATTACTAGTTCCAACTACTATGCTATAAAAAGTATACTGGTATAAAAAGTAGAAAGTTAAAAATCAGCAAATGGAAGATCAAAGTTTATTTACTACCTGCATACAAAAACATATTGCACATCAAACAACCAAAATCAAAAAAAAAAAAAAAAGGAAAAAAGAAAAAGAAAAAAAGGAAAAGAAAAAGAAAAAAAGGAAAAGATACTCTACTGAAGACTAACATGTACTTTTATACAGAATAAACCTGGAAATTGATCTTTTCAGTAGTTCAGGTTATCTCTGAAATGGACATGACTAATTCAGCTTAGTGTTTTAACTAAAGCTATGTTTGATTTTTAAATACTGTACACTTTAATAAATAAACCAAACAAAGCCTCAATGTAGAACAGTCACTGCCAATATCACCCAGTGTCCCTGCAGATGAGAGTTTAACAAATGTATTCCAGTGGTCTGCAGATTTTCCTCAACATACAGCATTTAAAAAACACATTAAAACAGACCAGTTTCCAGACTAAACTAATGAAGAATTACAATTCAGTGCAAAATATTTTAGACTGCATTTCATTCTAGTTTTCCTCAGGTGAAGAAGTGGTTGCATATTATTAAAAATGTAACAAAAGCAGCTAATGCTTTCATAAAGAATATTACGTTAGGGATCCCACCCCACCCTCCTCCCCCCATCTCTGCCATATTTTGAAAACAAAATAACATTTCCTATAGCCAGCAACTTTTTTTAATGTTACATATACTATTCTCAAGGCACATCTGATGATATATTTTATAACACAGTAGGTGTCAAAGTATGTTTAACATATGATTTCTTCAGGATCCCTCCCCTTTCTGAATTCCAAATGGAGGAACTGAAAGTGCGATGTAAAGACTGGCGATCCATATTCTATCTTTGGCAAGCTTGTACAAGCACTATTGTAAAATGTAATGTAAAAGAACTGTAAACTAGGAACTTCTTCAGTTTATGAAACACCATTCAGGACTGCTGCTTCTTGAGTGTTTTCTTCTTTTAAGGTATTAATCTTTTCTTCTCCTGGAGTACGCTGTAGCTTAGAAATTTCATCGCCAGAAGCACTAGTTGGGCCATTTATTGCCTTTTCTGAAGGACCATGCTCTTCAATCACATCTTTTGCCTGCCAAAGGGAGACAACTTTTTCAACTTCTTTATAAATGAAATCTATAGCTGAGGAGGAAAACAGCTATATAAACATTAGCTAATAAATCATTTCAGTTTCACATACGACATTGGATCAAAGAATTAAAATGTTCTTAAAAGTTTCAAAGCATATACCAATGTATTCCACCTCTACTGGTCTTTCAACTCTATCTCTAGTACCTAGCAGTCCTTAACAACAGGAAGAATCTGGACTTGTTTACTGAAAACTTGAACCTAATTTAATTTTAACCACTGGAAAGCTCACCATGTAAAAGATATAAGGTTAATACCCTAAGCAAATAATGCCTATTTTACTCACCTTTACATTTCACATCTGTTAAAGCATTTAAAAGACTTGACACTTAAAGAGGTCTATAGCTATCACTGAGAAGAGATATATATAGCCTACTGCTCCCCAAATTAAGCCAATAGTCTCTGTCCAATATCTTTGGATAGAATGAATTTTACAAATGCTATTTGGAATTCTAAATGAAAAGTATTCCAGGCTCAAGCATGCATATCTTCAGTTACCTGGGGCCAAGAACAAAACAAAGAGTAGTCTTTAAAATATTATTTGTCTAGTTGGGGAAACAAGTGATCATACAATAAGATAAGAAGTAAACATAAAGCTAAACCATACCAAAAAAAATAATAAAATAATAAAATAATAAAAAACAAAAACAAAAACAAAAAAAAAAACAGAAACAAAAACCAAACCAACAAAACCTACAGGTTAAATTCTCCTTACCATTTCTTTCTTGTTTTTAGCCAAAGTTTCCCTTGGGATGTTTCTTTGTCTGCTCTGAGACTCAGCTCTAGAAATATAATCTGCAACTGTGACTGTTGAAGATGAGAAAAAAATTACAGGTGTTGAAAAAATATTTCTAAAGTTTATTTATGGATAAAGAGTAATTTTACTTTTAAAATAAACTGACGGTGGGTAACCCAATTTCAAAATTTTAAGCTGGGTACCACCTCCAACCAAAAACAAAGCTTGAAAAATGTGCCTGTGATTTAGTGCTGACAATAGAAAATTCCAAGCTGGAGATCAAGGAAGCCTAGATTTAAGTCAGCTTTCTTAAGAATCCAGCCATTGCTTCTGGTTGACTCCACGGTTGGGATAAAGTTTGATATAGAAATCCACAACCAAGAATAGGAAATGCAGCATTCTCAGCCCAGTGTTTGCAATTCTCAGTGGGGAAAAAATGGGGCACATTTGGTGCAAATCACGGTGTGCTATACTTCACCAGAGATATAAAAGATGTACTCATATATTAGTTGTTTTTGTTTTTTTGTTTTTTTTTTAAGTACAAGATATCCAAGTGTGGTATTTTACAGTCCTTCTTTTAACATTTCACACTAGAAACCATTGTGAGTGATCTAAAATAAAAAACTACAAGCAAACTAAAGATGGCAGACCATCACCCTAAAAACGTGGACATTAATTCTGGTGGGGAAAAGGGCCGCCATTAATTCTGTAACAATCCCTTCCCTGCTTCAATAATCTTTCAAGGGACTAACTGAAGTGTTATGTGTGTTTGCAAGGAAGTGGATGGCAATAGTGACATAAGAAAAAGACTAACAGAAGCTAACACCCTTCTGCCAACCCAAGTGGAAAAAAATGATCTCTGTTCTACAGGTACTCTGGCCTCACTTTACACCTCAACCCTTTCTCTTTAGGACTTTATAGCTTAGAATTTACTGATTTGAAGAAATGTCAAAATGATTGCTCTCTTTCAAAGAATTATTTTCTCCCAGAAACTGGTGACGAAAATCTCTGATTATGTGAAATACAAGGTATTTTAAATTACAGGATGAGAGCAGGTTTATGTAAAGAATGAAAACTTCAAGTAAATTTTAAATTATTTATTTAAAGTCACTAGGGGAGAAATGGTCAGTCCATTAGTTTCAAATTATATGAAAATAAATCATTTTGATAAAATAAGAAAGCTGGATGGTATTTACAATTCACTTTTTTTGTGATCACAAATTAACATAATCCTTTTATAAGATCCAAGAACGTTCTGAAACTACTAATCTTTTTAAATCTCAAAAAACCACTTAATTCAGAATGCAAATCATTTATTAGAAACAGCACTAAATAAAAGACGTTTCCTGTCTAAAACTGCCTCTTGTCTTCCAAATTGTAAGAAACTCACTGTGCTCATTTTGAAGCTTTTAAAATCATTTAAATCCACTGTTAATTTATAAAAACATTTAGTAATAGTTTCCACAATTAAGAAGAGGAATACTATCAAGTCCATTTCATTATTATGTACACATATATGGTGGCAAAAACATTCTAGAAATGATTCTAGTTTGTGTAACACCTTCATGAATTCATTCTGTTTCCATAGTTCAACCCTTAGTGGCACCCGGAAGAACTCAGCTACTTGGAAACCCTTCTGCATAGACAGACATATTGCTAACTTTGAGTATGTGACAATTGTTAGAACCCTTCATCCACTATGCACACACACAGAATAATATACTTTTTTGATATGGGTATCAACATTAGAGGCACATAGCTGGAAAGGTAAAAACTTACCAGTGCCCCTCCCCCATAAAGGGAGGTACAACTAAAAACAAACTCAATTGACTCAAAACCTGTTTATAGCTAGTCTTTACAATACTAGCCACTTAAAAGGTCAATGAAGATTAATTAATAATTAGAAAAAAAGATAGGCAATTTGTGCAGCATAATTTGGACTGTAGAATTTTCTAAGTGGTCTAAGTAAACCAACTTGACACAAGTGTTATAATCACATTCTTATTAGTAAGGAATATTCACTGCTTAATTTATACTAAAAACAAGAAATCTTGAGCAAATGAGAATAAATTAAATTATATAAGGGAATGTTGACATTTTAGGAGGCTACTTTCCTAGAAGCACTGCCAGGGGCAAGGAGAAAATGATGTGCCTGTTCCATTAATCCTATCTTGGGGGGCTGGGGGGGGGGGCTTTTAACAGTTTTTTAGGGGGAGGCGGCGGAAAGGCAGGCTAGGGAACAAGAATTTCTAGGAAAAGTGGCAATCCAAAGAACAGAGTAAAATAGGAATAAATGCACTATAGAACACAAACCATATTACTGGACACCCCAAACTACTCAATTTTCAATTAATATCATACAGAAAAATCTGCCTCTTCCTTAACACCACTATGTTTTTGATGTCCACTGACTTAATAAACCACCATCTAGTTAAAAAATTATGTTATATGTTAAACCCACAATGTAGCTTGAATTTTCTTATTTATAAACTATGGCCAGAAAGTACTGTATTCACCACTGTGCCAACTTTAAAGAACAAAATAAATATGATCGCTTGATCTAAAGAATATTTCTAACACTACAGAGAGAAGAGAAAGGAAAACAATAAAAAAAAACTTGGTGGAAACTTTCTATTTTGACAATATTAAATTCCTTTTAAATTTACAACTACCTTTAAAACACGGACTTTTCTTCAAGAATGGAACTAACACCTTTAAAACCAGTTTTCCCAAATGTCTCTGCAACCACTAAACCTAAAATATTAAAGATACTTGAATTTACATTCTGTATTTGGGGAATACACACCCAAAAATTTGCTTTTGTAAAGAATGCAGAAAATGATTAGTTCAAAAGGGGTTTATTTTTGGTGCACACATTTTCTTCATTGTGAATATACACGTGATTCTCTGTACACAGAAAACGGAATTATGTTCAAAATAATATAGACACAGCAAACAAGTTTCTTTGAAGTTACTAAAAATTATGTCTACTTAAATTAACATTCTAAAACTAAGTAAGTACTATTAATTTGAATAGTTAGTAGGTGTAAGGGAAAAGGCATCACACTACAGTAAACAAACAAAACATAACATGCATTCCTCTTATTAGAAAAAAGACACTTTCAAGTATTTTTCTCATTTATGCTTTTTTTTAACTGTGGGTATTTACAATTCCCACAAAAATGAGGTGCTGAATCCAGATATAGTGAGCAGCACCATGCAAAAGTTGCCCAGTTTTGCCAATCAACCTCAACCACAATCTACAACATAGTCCCTGGGATGGCAGGCCCCAATTCAAGTATGAAGAATCTGCCAAGTGGACAAAATAATGGTCTTCTCAATAGTATTTCCATGTAAAAAAATTAAAACACAACATTAGTTCAATTAGACAGGTTACTAAACATTTACGAAGTGAAGGAAGAATGCATTTTAGTAGTCTTATTAGTTGAGAAAACAATTTATGTAATGCACATCTTGAATGTATATGCACACATGTGTACATGTAAGTATAATATATTTAGAAAGCAGACACATGACATTTTTTTCATGCTTGTGACCTGGTGTTGTCAACAGGTCCACTCAAAAGTTACCTGGCTGTCTATCTTCTGCCTGACCCCTGAAACGACGCCTGCGGCTACGATTGCGTCGCTGGGGTTTTTTTTCACTATCATCTGTAATTGCAAAGTTTACCATGAACTATTCTGACAAAAACAAAAAACAAAATAAAAAAAAACTTCTTTCCTTCAAAGATTTAAGAAAAGCGAGAGAGAACCTTTTAATTAAACAGGGAAGATAAAACGACATACATTACTGACAGGAAAATAATTTTGTAGTTTTAACCATTTCAAATAGATTAAAAATGGAATTACCATCTGGAAAGTAAGAGGGTTTTAACTCTTAATTGAACAAACTGAAAGACTTAATTTAAATTACCATGATTCAGGAATAAAGTCTTCCTTTCCAATACAATTTAGTTTTTAGCAAAGTTAATAACATTTTAGCCCTTTGAAAGTTAATGCCTACTCAATATACATACCTTCACTAATGTCATCATAATAATTTCTAAAGAAGCAAGCAGAAAGCCCAATTTTGGTTTATGAACAGTAAGAGTATTAAGTGCCTTG
The DNA here is from genome assembly GCF_022837055.1 of Prionailurus viverrinus. Taxonomy (NCBI): domain Eukaryota; kingdom Metazoa; phylum Chordata; class Mammalia; order Carnivora; family Felidae; genus Prionailurus; species Prionailurus viverrinus. The sequence goes on along the minus strand of NC_062569.1, from coordinate 73,130,381 downwards.
CAGTTTGAATATTTATATTGATTTAATGGCATCAAAGGGCACTTTTAATAAACACTTTCAAGTTTCAAATAATTTGGCTATATAAATCTGAAAACCAGACATTTCAGACAGATACAAAGCTATCTACCTTGTTTGAATTGAAGTAAACACTAAGAAAACTTCAGTATGTGAATTGCATTAAGTTTGGGTTTGGTTTTGTTTTTGTCTTTTGAAAAAAGCATCATACATTAACAATAGACAATCTTTTCCCTAAGTGCTTACATACCTAGCCCATTTTCGTTAACTGAAGCTGTATCAGATTCAGTCATCCCATCCATCAGAACAGCATCTTCATCAGTCCTTCGTCTACGAGACCGCCTACGACGGTTAGTACTGTGATGAGATTCGCTGGCATCAGTGTCTGCAGTCTGATCAGATTCTGTATTATCAAGTAAGCTGTATGGATTGCTGTCTGGATCTTTGAGCACTATATGCATGTCAGAGGCAAGAAATATTCGTTTAAGAGAGCTGCAGTCATTAGAAATGCTTTGATCTATATTGAACTACATCTACAATTCTCCCCCTATATTCCATATTCAAAAAAAATGTTTCCTGTATGACTATTTTTCCTGGAAAGTAATATGAAGAACTTTAAATGGCAATGAAAAATTAAAGCAGAAGATGAGCAAACACCCTCACCTTCCTACCACTTCTCTTTGACTTGTTTTGAACATGTATTAGAAAACAGTATATTATTACTTGCTATTTTTGACATTCACATACTTAGCTAGTCCTACCCAGAAGCTAGAGAAATGAAAAGTGGAGAGACATAAATACACAATTTTGTCCCCTTTACCAAGTTCAAGGAGTCAGCTGCTTCTTTGTGCTAATGTTAATGTGCTATACCCAAGTAAATCACAACACCTGCATTCCATGGCATAATAGAAATGTTACTAAACTGAAGCAATCAAAACAAGTCTATACAAAAAAAATCAAACTAAGAAGGTTCAAATTCTAACTGGTTATAGGAAAATATAAAGTTGACTAGTACTCCCATCTCCAGAAACAAAGAATGAAGGTGGGGTAAAGTAGGGTGAGGGTGAGAAAGGGAAAGTTTTAAGATATAATCATAAGGAAAAAAATACCCATCTTACCTATGTGCATTTATTGCCTCCACCAATCAAATTATAGAAGAAATTCACCTAATCACGATTTTTCCTTTCTAAGTTTCCGTAACAGCTAGCAAGCTAGCATCTTTGCAAAAGACACTAAGTTTATCCATTAATCATAAGCACTAGGTAAAGTACATTTATTGTGCAATTCAGCATACTACAATTTTACAAACCTTGGTAATAGTGAGCAATGTAGTAAAATATAAAAGTATTTCCCTAAAAGCCTGTAAAATAAACTTAGGGCTCAAAGAAGATCACTGGAACCGGAGTACCTTTTAAAAATTGTGTGATTTGTTCCAGTTTTTTGTTGTTGGTAAGCAAGTCTGGTATATATTTAATTATATATATGTATGTTCTATAACATTTAAAATACCATATAAACTTTCACGAGGTATATATATACATTAAGAAAACATGGTTTTCTTAAAGTGGTATACAATAAAGATACGTTAAGGCTGTATCTATGACATAATCTAGTTCACACATCTCTAATGATTCTGTCCCCCAGCCCATTAAACTAACCAAAAACATTCTCGCAACTCCTACCAAAAAAAAAAAAAAAAAAAAAGGGAAGGAAGAAAAAGACAAAGGTGCTCATGCATCTCAGTTCTCAGTCTTCTATACAGCTCAATTCCTCAAACAACACAAAAATTTTTAAATTTCACAATTCTTCCCTGTTCCCAAAATCGTACATAGTGCAGCAAAAGTTCTCAGTTGATTTTCAACATTAAGAATATTTAGTATTACATAACTTAGATCTCTCTTTGCATTAGAATTTTCTGGGTCTGGCAAACAGAAATATAGAACCCAAAAATTCTAGCGGGAAAAAAAAAACATTCTAATTAATTATGTAAGCCCCCCAAAACTAGAGAAATCTTTGACCACTGAAACAGAATCAGCCAACCAAAATTTCTGACTGGAAAATTCTAGCTAAACCTTCACTGAGAAACACTCTCCAAGGTTTCTCCTTATCATATGCTCCACTACCTTCCTCAGCGAGAAGACACTTGGGGAATGAATTAACTTGTACAAGGTTATACTGTTTACAAAATAAGGATGCTGACATAGTATATAAAAGACTACCAGAACTGATGGAGGATTTGCCACCACGTGGTCCACCACGACCTCGACCCCCTGAAACACTTCTCCCTCTTCCTCCTGGGCGTCTCCTACTGTCACGCTGATGTCGGCTCTCTCGATCATCTTCTCCTGCCAATGACCAATCACTCAGCTCGTCTTTACGCTCAGATTCTGTTTCAGAGGGGTTAGACAGCTCAGAGTTTGTACCTTGGGAAAGAGAACATAAGCCAATTAGATTCTTGATATTTTTAAAAAAGGGAAAATAAGGAGTGAAACTTTCCAAAATTATTTCCTACAAATTATTTTAATCACCCTATTAATTGGCTGATTCAAAGGAAGCTAAATTAAAATTAATGTGAAATTTACTAAGTAATAATCAAATATAATATTATACTAATAATATAAGATCTACTAGTGGGAGATTAAAAATTGGTTTAGATATACTATAACTTGGTAATTATACTTAGCAGAGATTTGTTTCCATGAATACAGAAAATAAATATTAAAACAAGCAAAAAAAAAAAAAACTGGTTTAGATGTGCAGAAATACAGCCAATATAGTATTACAGCAAAGACACAAAACATTACATAGATAATGCAAATGCAGTTAGTATCTGGAAATAATCAAAAAAAAAAAAAAAAAACTTGCCCACTTTTAGGTTTTAGTATAATGAAATAACCGCTATTATATTTTAAAGCAAATTTAATCATATTCAGAAAAACGAATAGTTTAATTGTACAATGGTATTCTACCATTATTTTATTGATTCTAGGAAGCACACTATTTCACACTTTAACATCTCTGAAATCACAGTGTTTCTCATAATTGATAGTGTCTTATAAATTGTGAGTGTATCTTTAGTGGTTGTACATAAAACAATTACATTTTACGAACAGTGGCTTAAATTAGAATACACTATTTGAAATTACAGAATAAATTTTAAGAATGTTACTGAGAAGACGACTTTAACCTGACAGAAAAATTTATCATGACTCTAAGAGTTTACAGACGATTTCTAAGGTTCCAGTGACCTATTTTAATAGTGATCTTTTAAAAATTTAAACATTGCAAAGATTCTATAAAAGCCTGCAATATCATTATCATTATATCACAATTATGTGTTAGATTTAGATGACTCAATCACTACAATACTCATTTCCACTTCTATTCTTTGTTAATTCTGGGATGCCACTTCCATCCCTCCCTTTTATATCAAATATCCAAATAGATCTCTCCTTGAGAGCCCAGTTCAATTTGTAGTTTCAGACCAATTTAACTGAAAAGACTCCTCCCCTCCTCTTATTTCCTTAAAAGTAACATGTATCTATCATGCAATGCTGTCATGTGTAGTTTTCTATTTTTTTCCCTTTGGATTTACATCTCCCTTGGCCTATGGTAGAGCTTTCTTCTACCTCTAAATGCCCTCCCACACCTAACAATGTGCACAACAATTCTCTGTTAAAGCAATCTGCTGCATGACTTTGATATTCATTTGCTCATCTCCCAAATAAAAGTGATTCCATGATAAACCACAAGTTCCCTAGAGTTAAACCCCAGTCATTTGATGATGGAAGTAAAATGTAAGAATTCTTCAGATGCACAACAGTAAGGTACCCACAATAAAACTTAACAAATGAAGAGGCCTAACAATTTCCTTTCTCCTTTAAAGAAAATTCTTCAACATTCATCTTTTTTTCTCCACTTGACATTAAATATGGATGTAACCAGTCAATGATATAAGAATGACTTAGTTGGAACTTTTATAAAAAATACAGCAAGTTTCTAGTATTTACACTCAAGTGTGTTTATTAGGAACGAGAATCTCACAAAAGAGAATGTCTCTCCCAAACACTTATTTATCCAAATGACAAAAAAGAATTTATTAACTGATGTCACGGTTTTGTTGGAGTAAGGGCAATTTATCATTTCATGAGTAGTGAAAACATCCTTTGGAATGTATCTGAATTTATTGACAAACCTATGCACTGCCTGAAAACATTACCAAAATCTGAAGATAAGTAATCTCGTTTTTTAAATTTTTACAAAGTCCCTATTGAAGTCTCTCTAGAAATACAGTGTATTTAACTCAATGTCACAAGCAAGGGAATTCCTACTAAAGTTTAACCTAAATCTAATATTCACAGGAGTGCTGATACATAGGGGCACATGTACCCCAATGTTTACAGCAGCACTTTCAACAATAGCTAAATTATGGAAGGAGCCTAAATGTCCATCAAGTGATGAATGGATAAAGAAGATGTAGTTTATATATACAATGGAATACTACTTGGAAATGAGAAAGAATGAAATCTGGCCATTTGCAGCAACATGGATAGAACTGGAGGGTATTATGCTAAGTGAAACAAGTCAGAGAAGGACAGATACATGTTTTCACTTATATGCGGATCTTGAGAAACTTAACAGAAGTCCATGGGGAGAGGGAAGGGGGAAAAAATAGTTACAGAGAGGGAGGGCAGCAAACCACAAGAGACTCTTAAATACAGAGAACAAACTGAAGGTGGATGGGTGGGGAAGAGGGGAAAAAGAGTGCTGGGCACTGAGGAGGGCACTTGTTAGGATGAGCACTGGGTGTTGTATAAAAGCCAATTTGACAATAAATTATAGTAATAAAAAAATATAGTATTCAAAAGACTTAAGGGGGAGTGGTCTAAATCATAAATACATTTCAGTAGATAAGACAGATACCGAAGTCAAAAACAAAAATGACTAATGAATTGGCTAGTGCTTTTGCTTTATTCATATTAAATAAAGCTTAAACGTTTCTGGGATGGCAAAAAGAACTTTGCAGATGTGATAAGGTTAAGGATACTGAGGTGGGGAGATTATCCAGGTGAGGCCAAACTAAACGAGTGGATCTCAGCTACAGAGAACCAGAGACAGAGCAGCAGAACTCTACAGTCACTGGCTTTACAAAACAGACAAAGAGGGGGTCAGAAGCTGGAAATATCAAGGGAACAGATTCTAACCTGGAGCCTCAAGAAAGGATGAACATACAGTCCTGCTGACAATTTTAGCCCACTGAGACTCATGTCTGACTTCTGACCTAGAAAACTCTTAATACATCAGTGTTAAAAGCCTTTAAATTTGAAATGTGTTAAAGCATCAACAGAAAACTGTGTTGAAATCACTGCAACCATTCTTTTAATTTTGTAAAATAGAAGTTAATGAATCAAAAAAAAATGATTTACACTGGGCTTTAAAAATGATTCAAAGTAATCCATTTTTTCATGACTCCAAATACTTATTTTTAACAGAACTTTACATCATATTTTCCCCTCTCCAAAACTTCTAAAAACTCTTATGAAGATGCTTTACATCCTTTTCAATGATCATGACTGCTTAACAGCAAAAGTACCATGTTTTATCAACTCCAATATGCCATCCATTCACTGAAAGACATATTTTGTGTGCCACTAAAGAAAATGTTGCCAATTGTAGTTTTAAAACATCATCCATTCTAAGGTATATACCAACTTCAGTGCTACTAGAACAAGTTTCTTACATGACTGACACACACACACACACACACACGTATATGTGTGTGTGTGTATATATATTATCACCTAAAAATCCTGGTATTAAGTAGACAAGAGAACATCTATAACCAAATTCAAATGGTTTTCTCTCAAGCCCACTAAAATTCAATAGCTATTTCAACAAGCGCAATGATACTACTAGTCTGCAAAGTCTCAGAGGTAAGAGTGCCATCTACTGAACAACTTGCATAACTTTCTTCAATCCAGAGGATATTCCCTCTACCACTCATAAAAACTTATTATCTAATCATAAAAACTTATTATCACTTTCAACAAAGGTATTTTGCAAAAGACTGGCCTCAGTAAGTTGACTTCCCAAAGGCTTATAAAAGTCTTCAATGAATTCACCATCCTCATCATCCAAAAAAAAGCCAAATCTAATTATCTGTACTAGTAATTTGTGGCTCTAGAATCATTCAATATACTTATTTTCTCTTTAATCACTCATTATCTGTCTTCTGTATTAAATGTATTTTCAAGAATACAGTAGTACTTCACAATTCTCAGATCTTCACATGCTAAAACATGTTCCTGGAATTTTGCTTTTCAGCTCTCAATACAGAGTTAACTTTAAATAATAAAAAATATCAAGAAATTAGAACATGGAAATATAAGAAAGGAAAGGGATAATTAACCTTTCAAGTCTACAGCAAATCAAAGTACAGATTTAATATAATGTTGGCATTAGATGAGTCTTCAGACATGAGATCAGATGTGGAATCTGCACACTGTAAGCTTTTATGTATTCCCACTTTCTCTAAATGCCTTCTATTTTGGAAAAGGCTTATGAAATATTTTCCTAAAGCAGTTAGGATGAACAGAGGAATGGAGAAAAGAGAAGGAAAAGAGAAAGGGAAGAAAACAAGGGAAGACAAATCAGGTCACTGCTAAGATCCAAGTCCAAATGCAGAAAAATGGAACTCCGAAGCTGAAGAAGAATAAGTGAAAATTTAGGATTAGAAAATTGTTGACCACCACCATCCACTGGCCCCTTCATACATCGGTTAGGGCCCCATCCTCACAATGAAATACATTTTAGAAAAATGTTCATCTATGAAGTATTGATTTGGTTCTGGCTTTTAAAAAGCCCTCATTTTAGTGAAATGTTCTTTGGACAAAATATTGGCAGATGTGAGAGATTTATATTCACAACTGCCAACAGAGCTATTAAGTATATTTTAAAAAGCTAGTACAGATGTGCTACATACAACCTTAGCACACTAATTAGCATAGTATTTCATTTTTACTTCTCCTGGAGGGTAGGCAAAAGAGGATTAAAAAAAAAAATGATTCCTAGCAGTATCATCACCATTAGTAGGTTTGATATGTTTACATTCTATATATAAATATGTGTACAACAATTCCATATATATTTAGAATAAACATGATCATGAACTGCCAACCTAACAAAAAACATGTTTGATCTCATTACATAGCTCCTTGAACATCATATACCTTTTACAGTCATTACTATAAAGACATATGACTTGGAACACTCTCCTGCCCTCCATGCCAAAACAGAGTGAAGAACTAACTAAATCAAAAAGTTAAAAAAAAAAAAAAAAAATTGTTTTTTTTACCATAACCGGAGGTGTAATTAGGGCCCCGACGACCTCTGCCTCTTCCACTATAAGACCTAGAACCTTGTACAGAAGAGACGGTACTTTCATCAGTGGCATATCCTTTTTCCTTTTCAGGCCCTCTGGTGGAAGAAGGTCTGAAACCCATACCAATCTGTCGTAGCTGTTCATCAATCTGTAGGCGTTCCATTCTTAGCTGTTCTACTTCCTATGAGTAAAACAAAAAAGGTAAATATTCTTCTATGTTGTATCATTTTTACCATCTTAAAAAAATTTTTTTTTTTTCAACGTTTATTTATTTTTGGGACAGAGAGAGACAGAGCATGAACGGGGGAGGGGCAGAGAGAGAGGGAGACACAGTATCGGAAACAGGCTCCAGGCTCTGAGCCATCAGCCCAGAGCCCGACGCGGGGCTCGAACTCACGGACCGCGAGATCGTGACCTGGCTGAAGTCGGACGCTTAACCGACTGCGCCACCCAGGCGCCCCACCATCTTAAAAAAAAAAAAAATGAAGCTATACTACTCCCTACCAATGAAAGAAACTATGATCGTGACCAATTATTTGGTAAAATACAACTGTGTACTTAATAAATAACAATTCACAAGGTCATTTGCTGACTCAATTCATTAAACATTTATTAAATACCTTACTGAGCACCAACTACGCTAAGTGTTACAGGCATACAATATTAAAAAAGACAAGGACTCTCCATGTTCAAGGGTATGTTTAACGGACAAGCATTAAACTATTTGTTGGTGGTTACAAGGTAGAAAAAATGTTTCTTATGCTAGGGCAGTATTCTCACTGGGAGTTTTAGTTCCTGTATGTAATAATGCATGTATGCATAAACTGTTAAATAGCTAATAATTACACAATATTACCAGACTCACCCCTCAAGAAATTAAAACTCTGCTAAGTGGGATACAGGTGCCATGTATAAGAGGGACTATTAACCTACTTTTCCATCAAAACAGTGACACCCAAGTTGTGGCCTAGAGGTACCAGGAGACTTGGTCATTCAGAAACTAAGGTCATTACAAGATGTGAAGGTAAGGTAACTTGACAAAGCTCTTGACTAAAAGGTAGTAGAGTACTAGAAGATAAAGCATGAACATAAAATGCCAGACTGAACTAAGATTTCTAGAGATGAGTTTCAAAAGAATGGTATCAGATGTGCTTTCAAAATATTAACATAGCAGCAGTGATATGAGTGACTAAAAGAAAAACCCACTACTACTAGAGACAGAGCTGTTGAAGGTTTTACAAGAGAAACTTAGTAATAAAAGTAAAAAAATAACAATTGTAACTTTTAGTAACTTATGGGGCATTTTCCTAAAACCCTTGCTCTTTATCAACTCAAATAGATTATATTAGAAACAATGGTTAAGATCAAATGAGGTCTACAGGGTAGTGCATCTGATTCAGAGAACACCAAAGTTACCAAGAAAGCACACTTTCACTCCCAGTTCTCTGCCCTATTTGCACCTAAAACATCAAGGTAAAATAAAATGGTTTCAGTGTAGCACAGGTAGATACATAAAGTGATGACAGTCACATTATAGGAACACAAGCATGATCATTTCCTAAAGAGTAAGGAAAGAAATATAACAGTTCAGAAAAAAGAGAAACAACGTGCATAAAGCCCATCATTATGGGACTTTAAATTTTTAAAATTTTTAAAGGACTTTTTACTTTTAAATTCTCATGTAGAAAAACAGGGTAAATCTGAAGCTTGATTAAATTATTTTAAAATAAAGAATTGAAATTTAACATGAATATAAAATTGATGTAACCTTTAGTTTAACATGTGAAGCAACAATGACATGAATGTGGAACAGCATACAAACCTTTAGATAAGCAATATGGTACTCTAAAAGAACTTGCACATTTCCAATGCTTTCTTTAGTGCCAACAAATACAAATGGAACCATACCCTGTAAGAAAACACAATGTCTTCAGTATTTAATATTTTAACAAAGTTCTAGTATAAATGTGACATACCAATGTATAATTTGGAAAACTTTTCTAAAACAGTGATTTAAAATTTTAAATTTTTACTTTTAAAATACCAGTTTATATCAGATTTTCTAATTTCTAATTCAATCTTTCTCTGTATACAAACCACCTTTTAAAGACATTTTCCTTGAACTGGTATGAATTTACAGACTAGATATCTCACCTTGGTGGTGATGGCTTTAAAATGGTAAAGTACATCACCTAGATTATCCCTGACAAGGGCACATAACAAAACCGTTAATGTCTGTGTATTGGAGGGAGTGCTTCCTGACCATTAACACAAGTGTCACCTAAGGAATACATTTACACAATATAAAGGAATTACTAATATGAGCAAATATTTAGTCACCACTATTAAAGCAAATCACAGGATTAACTTTGCTGAATTTATGAAGTAGTACACTTCCAGCTTCTTAATGGCTAAGGAAAATAAGTAAAGCCTAAATACACTCACCCAATCAGTTTCAGTGCCTTGCCTTATTTTGATTCTACAAATTAGTTCCTAACAGCTATTTAAACAGATTGGCTAAGAGAGCCTGAAAAAAGGGAATATAACAAGCTTAGGAAGTACGGAAGTCTTGACCCTGTCCTCTGGAATTCACAAGCAGATATAAGAGAGTGCAAAGTGAATTAATAAGGGGGGGGGGGGGGCGGAGGGCAGAGGGAGGGGTGGAATCTAAAACATTTTAAGCACATACTATATTTCTGGGAGTATATTATTTATTCTACATCTGTATCTTAATATTAAAAAGTAACTTTAGGGGCGCCTGGGTGGCGCAGTCGGTTAAGCGTCCGACTTCAGCCAGGTCACGATCTCGCGCTCCGTGAGTTCGAGCCCCGCGTCGGGCTCTGGGCTGATGGCTCGGAGCCTGGAGCCTGTTTCCAATTCTGTGTCTCCCTCTCTCTCTGCCCCTCCCCCGTTCATGCTCTGTCTCTCTCTGTCCCAAAAATAAAATAAAAACGTTGAAAAAAAAAAAAATTAAAAAAAAAAAGTAACTTTAATACTCCAATTAAAAAAATAGTCCACTTTTACAGTTGAGAAAGCAATTTGCCCAAAGTCATATAATTAGCAAATCAGTCAGCCAATTTCATATCCAGTCACCTAACTCCAAATAACAACTACATGTTACTTGCCAGAATCTATACTAAGAAAAATGGACAAATAAAACAAAGTCCCTATTCTAAAGGCAATCACAATCTCAGAAAAGATACTAAACATTTCTGCAATAATCTTATTATGTAATATTAGTGATATCAATAAAAAACACAAGAATATTAAAGTAGAATATGGACTATGCCACCACCCCAGATATGGAAACTTTGGGAATTCCTAAGAATATTATTAAAGTAAATGTTAAAAACAAATAGAATTTACCAAGTAAGTAAAGAAGAGAAAGTCATTCCAGACAGATGATCTGGAAGGAATTAAGAGAAATACAATGCCTTGACCCTGAAGATGAGATGCTATCACCAGTTAGCTACCTCCAAAGGACAGGCAGAAACACAACCTTAAAGGCACATATACTACAAAATATTTTAATGACTACTATAAAGCCACAATAAAAAATCTGAAGAGTAAATGATTATTACTAAATATACAGATTTCTAAGAGTTTTTTCAGTGAAATTTCTTGATTTTTTAAAAATACTAGTAACTGATCACTTATATTTAATAGATGGCACTGAGACTACCAACTAGCACATGGGAAAAATAAAGCAGGATCCCTGTTCCTAATACACACACACACACACACACAAATCCACTGGAGTGAAAAATTTACATACTTAAAAAAACCCTGCAAATGAAATACAAATGAATTTCTGAATTACCTACATGTAGGAAAGACCTTGCCAAACACGGCAAAATCAAATGTCTTAAGTCATAAAACAAAAGTCTTAAAAAATCCCAACAGCATAAAAAATTTACGGGGGGGGGGGGGTATCAAGGAGAAAGAAAGAATATTTACTACAAATATGAAAAGACAAAAGACTAGCTTCCTTAAAACACAAAAGCTCTAGGGGTGCCTGGGTGTCTCAGCGGACTCTTGGGCTCCACACTGAGCTTGGAGACCACATTTATAGAACAAACAAACAAACAAACAAACTGGTGGCAAGTATGTGGAAAATAGACATAATTCCTACACTGGTAGAAGGAATGTGTGGTGCGTAGGGAAACTAAGAAGATCTAAAAATTTAAGTATCTTTTACCCTTTGATCTAAGAAATCCACTTCCAGGAATTTACTCTCCAGTTGTAAAGGATGTTTGCTGCAGCACTGTTTTTAGTAGCAAAACAAAGACATAAAAAAGGCAACCAACAACCATCTAAAATCTATTAGACACAATGGAGAGAGGAGAGATATGGACAGAACATAGACACTCATTTGTTTTTCACACTATACCCTTCTGTGCTAGTCTAACTTGTATATAAATATTATTTATTTTTCAGTGAAAAACTCAAATCCACCAACATGGGGCTTCAACTCAGGACCCTGAGATCAAGAGTCACATGCTCTACTGACTGAGCCAGCCAGGCACCCCTCAAACCCAATGTTAAAAATTGATATAAAATATTTATCAAGCACCTAACCCTATACAATTCATTGGGCTAGAGTAGAGAATATGAGAATTCAGATTTCATTTCTTGATTCAGAGTCCATAATGTGGCTTGGTGAGGTTAAGATAATAAACAGAAGATTGAGAGAAAAACCATTAAATACTCAATTATACAGATAATAATTGCTATGATAGAGATAGAAAAAGACCCTCTCAGGCTAAAGGTGGGTCACCAAGGACTTCAGAGTAAACAAGCTATAAACAGAGTTGGCCACGGGATTTAGCTTATGAAATGGTAGCCCCAAGTGAATGCCAACCTTAAGTAAGTGAAGTCAACCTTAAGATTTGACTTAAAATGCAATGTTTTGAAAATTTTTAAATTTTACACATTATTATAGGTTTCTAGCTTCTCTTAATACCAAAGATATAGCAACACATAACACATACATTCCCACATGGCAACCAGATAAAAGCTAAGCAGCATCTGTTTCTTTTATAGAAATGGACCGTGTACTCCCCTATCCCCGGTCTTGTATAACCCAACCTGCTTCATCATTTAATAATCTGCTTGGTTTCTGTAAGCATATAAGTTTCTTAACCCTGGCACAGAAATAGGAGTGACACTGACCAAAACTACAAACAGTATATAGTACGGGGAAGTTCTTATTTATGAAGAAAGACCTAAAAGAGTCAGCCTGCAACAAGATTTTTCTTTTTTTCTTTTTTTAAGTAGGCTCCACACCCAACATGCGGCTTGGACTCTTGACCCTGAGATTAAGAGTTGCTTGATGTATCGACTGAGCCAGTCAGGTGCCCCACAAGAAAATGTTAAATACTAGAAAGCAACTAGGGGCGCCTGGGTGGCGCAGTCAGTTAAGCGCCTGACTTCAGCCAGGTCACGATCTCGCGGTCCGTGAGTTCGAGCCCCGCGTCAGGCTCTGGGCTGATGGCTCAGAGCCTGGAGCCTGTTTCCGATTCTGTGTCTCCCTCTCTCTCTGCCCCTCCCCCGTTCATGCTCTGTCTCTCTCTGTCCCAAAAATAAAAAAAAAAAAAAAAGTTGAAAAAAAATTAAAAAAAAAAAAAAAAAAAGAAAGCAACTAGAGGTAAGTCAAGCTAAGAGAAGAACAGATAAGTAAGTAGATAAAACTAAGAAATTTACACTGGAGTCCTATAATGGCCCTAACCAATACACATCTTGATAGTCAAACCAATTTTTAGGCAGTGGTTGTATGCCAAATGGATTATTTTATACATTAAATATAAAGGGGGAAAGTGCAAATTCCAATACTATGACCTTGATTTTAATCCCCCTCTCAAAGGCAATGGGAGGTAGGGTTGCTTAAAAAGTAAAATTTACTTGAAATTTAAAGCAACTTTGGAAGCAGTGTAGGCATGAAACCAATTTGAGCCACCAACTACTCATTTCTCTAAGTCATGTGTTTTTCTTTTTTTTTTTTTTTGCCTCTACATTATAATTAAAGGGAATAAAGGAAATGGCTCTTCAGTAGGCATCTTTACAACATCCAACACATAAGGACTCCTTTGACTACGGTTGTTTTTGTTTTTTTAAAGAGGTGGTTTTTCCCAACAGGCTAACAAACTCTTCAAGCAATAATCTATTCTGCAAAACTAAAGCTGCTTTCTAGGAGATAATTTGGAAGAAAATGCTTGCCTTATATTCACAAGCATACAAAGTTTAAGACACTGGAGCCACCCAGTTAAGAGATCCTTAAAGGGATGGATGAGAAGTAAGGAAGTGCAGTATAGACAAAACATTAACATGTGAGAAGGGACTGAACAAGAAATTTCAGAAAGTTGTTGTCAGAATAGCAACACAGGGGCGCCTGGGTGGCTCAATTGATTGAGCATCTGACTTCAGCTCAGGTCATGATCTCAGGGTTCGTGGATATGAGCCCCATGTCAGGCTCTTTGCTAACAGCTCAGAGCCTGAAGCTTGCTTCAGAGTCTGTTTCTCCCTCTCTCTCTCTGCCCCTCCCCCACTCATACTCTGTCTCTTTCTCAAAAATAAACATTAAAAAATAAAAAAAAAATTTTTTTTTAAAAGAATAGCAACATAAAACCTTAAAGATTTCAATTAAGAAATCAGGGCTTTCAGATTCCAAAAAGGGTCAAGTACACAGTTATTTACTAAGAATTCCTTTAAAACAAACTTTTGTCAGAGTATCAAATTTTACAGCTCTATCCTCTTGTTATCCTCTATCCTTTTTGTTATACAAAAAATAACTGTTGAAATTATCAAATTGAAGTCTTTTTATCAAAAATGGGGTTTTTTACTGAAGTACTAAGAAACCAAATGAGATCCCAAAGCCCACGTTGAAAGATGACTTATTTTCTAAGTACGTAAAGCAATACAGTAAGGGACAAAAATTTTTTAAAAGAAAAAAACCCAACTGTTATCAGAGTGGAAGTACATCACTACATACAACTCACCAAAATGATTTCCAAAATATAAAATAACATCGTAAGTCAGCCAAGAACAGAACATGGTGAAAGAAAGAAGAAAGGAAAGAAGGGGGGGGGGGTGGAGAGAGAAAGAAAAGAAAAGAAAGGAAAGGAAAGGAAAGGAAAAAGGAAAGGAAAGGAAAGGAAAGGAAAGGAAGGAAGGAAGGAAGGAAGGAAGGAAGAAAAACAGGCAAAGCTCAAACCAAATACATTTTGAATACTTACATCTTCTCTAGGTAGTTTATTTTCATTGTCTCCTTCAATTCTCACCCGAACCACACCAGATTTGTCCACTATTTCCTGAATAACTTTGCCATTTTTTCCAATTACTTTTCCTTTAATAAGAGAAAAAAGATAGCAACAAGTTAAAAATCAGTACTGCTATCCTTCCAACACTATCTCCCAAATAATTTGACTTGCTATCAAATTTTTAAAAACCAAGCATAGTTCCATCTTCTTAATCTCAATATATTCATCCTGAAAACTACTGAGAAATTTTTATCCTTGGTCTGAAACTTCCCTTCTCTTTACAATTCCTAAGGCTATAGTTAACTAGGATTGACAATACTGCTCACATGTTAAGATATTTTCAAAGACTAAACATGTTCTATGTCATTTTTCAGTATTTTTAAAATATCAATGCAACCCATTCCAAAAGCTTAGATATACAAATAAAGGCAAAAGAAACACTTTTATTTTGGCATTAATCATAACAATTTGTTTATTATATATTATTTTTAAGTTAACAAATTCAATCTTGCTTTCATATTCAAGTTGCTACTCATCCAAAACACACCTATAATTTGAACATACTTTTAAAATGAATATTCTCTTCAATGAAATGTCTGTAACATTTTTCACCAAGTTTTTAAGTATTTCACAGCTATACAAATACACATAGCATGTACATGGTATGCTATCTTCCTAGGTATGAAATACTGTATACAGACACAAATTCCAAATTATTTACCTTCTCCACACTTAACATGTAATGTGTCAAACAGCAGTTATTGAGTATCCAATAACGAAAACAGAAACTAAAAGGGGGGGAAGGAAGATTCTCTACCCCTTAGGAAATTGCTAGTTACAAAGACAGCAAAGTCAAAATACCAAAGCAATACTGGACAGTGTTACCTGGTAACAGAAGTAAATATTCAGGTAACCTTCCCTGTATGAAACAGATGTGTACACTCCTTATAAAAGTTACTAAGTCCAAATCCCCCCAGTTTTTTTTTTTTTTTAACTAAATCAAGCAATCTATTTCTACAATAAATTCATTTTGGTTGAAAAGAGTTAAAATAGAAAATTTTCCTATTGCATGCTTGAGAACAGTTTCCATTAAAGAATAAATGGGAACAACAGCAACAGTAAGTGGGTCAATACAGCAAAGACACCATTACAGGATTTTTCTATTCCTATTCTCAACCCTCCTTCCCCATTAATAACCCTAAATTTAAAAGCAGCAGCAACTGAACAGGTAAAAAAGAAAAAATACAGTAGGACAAGGGATTCACATGATGTAGATCTTCTCTGAGCAGCCCTAGCAGCAGTATATAAAAGCAACCTTCATTGTTAACACAGTGAAGCTCAAGCAGCAACTCCATCCTTGACCCTGCTAAAAATAAGCAAATGTCTTTTCGAAAAAACAAAAATCAGATTGATATATCATAATCCCTCCCCCAGAATCATTCATTGCCCCTTCCTTCTATGAACTATACCACTGGTGAGTGTACATCCATCACCCTTCTGGGGTCTGTGGCAGGGACCTACCTGCAAGTTTTATTTAGTCCCACCAGAGACCGTCAATATTTTAACTGATCATTTCCACAGTTTAAATTCCAAAGCATATTGACAAACTGAAGCAGACCTGTAGTATAAATTGAGCACTGAGCATAAATGCTGAAGGGACAGAGTAAAGAAGTGATTAAGGAAGGCTTCCAGGAGGCGAAAGGTTTCAATTCACTTTAAATCAATGACCACATAGTATTTTTCTTTTTGACTTAGGAGGGGTGGGAATGATCAGGGTCTAGAATTCTTGGAACCTGAATGTATAAGGAAATTCTCTTGAACTTACCCACCAAGAAGTCCTCATTCCCTTCTACTCCTCAGTCCACTTTTTCTTTTTCACTTTGACTAAGAATTTACTATTTTTCAAAAGACTGCTTCACCCATAACACATTTTGAAGCAAAACGTAGCATTATTATACACAACAATGAAGAAATCTTTACACTATCTGAGTATTTCACTAATGTAACAGTTCACTAATGTAAGAGCTGCTGCTAATATATATTTTCTGAAGAGTCCCAAAGAATCCAAATCACCAAAGCCAACCAAGACAGAGTAAAAAAAGAGACATGACACATACTCATATCATTGCACAGATAAATGAATAAACAAAAGAACCAGAGAACTACAAATATATCCAATTTTGTTATTTCTGAAATATCAGGAATTTTTACTCAAAATTAACACTACCACAAATTCTAGAAGACCAAGGCTATCTTCTACATACTTGTTGGGTTGGAAAAAACCCTGATTCCCATGCACACACTCATAGCCAAATCATTTTTACAAGTGAAGAAACCAAAGTTAAATTATGTTCTAACCACAATGTTAGTGCTGATGGATGTCAATAATTGTGATTTAAACAAAACAGGGAATCATTTTCAAAAGCAGCTTTTTGAAGGTGATTTCATTTGACAATAAACATCTGATTATATTTTGTGTATTGTTTATTAGAATTATACAAAACCCTTCAAGCTTAGACTCAATTTTAACATCTAAACTCATCTTTTCAGTTCAATCTACAGTGAATAAAAACAAATAAAATGGAATTAACTTAATCAGCAGTATGTCATACCTATCCAAATGCTTAGGCAGAGCTAGAAGCAAACAGATAGTTGAAAACAAAGAAAACTGCCCAAGTTATTGTGCTGTAGACTTTTGTCCCAGGGTATATTAACTTGTTACTGGTCAAAACAAACATCTTTTTAAATATTTTCTCCAGCTAATTTTTTTTTAACAGTATTTGAAAAATAGAACACCTATAGCAAGAAATCATTTCCTAAAGGCATAACAGGCCTAATTAAATATAAATGAAGCCCAAGGGGCTCTGTTTCAGTAACGTCAAGAAACCACAACAGTGGACAAAAACTCAAGCCCCTCCTCTAAACATCTCTGCTTTCTGTGAATGCTTATTTTTGTATTAAACGTTTAGGATAATCACTATTTAATACAGGACAAAAATTTCCCCATTTGTCCTAAATAGCATTTAAAAAGGACAGTTAGCACAGATGTAGAGGATTTAATACCAAAGCTATTAAACAATCATCCCAAACTATAAAGCTCCTTTACAGCTTCAAACTCAAAATTTGGGGGCGAGGGAGGAATCTCAAAGTTTTGTCACTATCTTAATAAGCCATGGGTACAATAATTTTCATTAATGGTGTCAGAAACTTAGTAGTGAAAACTCCCCTCCTATCACAATCACCATCCTTTTCTCCTGCCCGTGACTTCTTACCTTATTCTATGCCTTTGCAACAACCAATTATTATTTATTCAGGGCCGACTGTGTAGAAGTTTATTACCCTATTGTTAGTCCACTCTTACTTTTTCTTCTGCACTAAACAAAAGAAATATCACAAACACCTTCTCAAAAATTACGATGACAACTTTGATGGACATATGAATGATAAAAAGGCATTAAGTGAATAAGAAGATAAAGCCCAAGGGATGAAACGGCTTTTAAAAAACTTAATGACAAACTGTTATAAAAATCATGGATCTTATCAGTGAGTCACTCTGTACAGAAGAAAACTCCTTTACTTTTTTAATAGGATAATGAGATACAAGACACACACAATGTTACTAAAAAATGAAAAGTACCCCTATCAAATGTTCCCGTAACTATAAAATATGGTTATCAGAAACATTAAATCTCCATTAAATCACTGTATATAATTACTAACATTTAACTTACTTAATAGTTAGAAGTACCTACCAACAAGATTCCTAGGAACCTGAATAAAATCCTCCACAAATTCCAAGAAACCTCTAGCCTTTTTTACAGCATCAGCACTCTGCAGAACGAAGAAAAAATAAACATAAAAAAGAATTCTGAAGAAAACCCCAACCCAAAATAAAAACAAAGAAATGAGAAGTTCTGAATTATTATGCTCTAGTACAAGATTCTGCTCAGCCCATCAATGTGACATTTTAAGTCAAGAAATTCATGAAGTACTTAAGAAAAAAAAAGAATTATAAAAAGCCTAGGAAAAAGTGTATTAGAACATCTCTTTAAAAAAAAAAAATCTCTTCTAAGCCCTTTTAAACTCCTAATAAAACAGCAAGAGTTAAACTTACTTATCATGTTAGCCAAATTTTAACCTTATCCTAAATGTATTTGTTCTACACTCGCATATTCAATTTCTTCAGGTGAATGCTAAAAACAAATTGTTCATGGGGCAGCACCTGGGTGGCTCAGTGGGTTAAGCATCCAACTCCTGATTTCAGCTCAGGTCATCATCTCATACTTCGTGAGATCGAGCCCATTACTGGGCTCTGCACTGATAGCACGGAGACTGCCAGGGATTCTCTCAACCTCTCTCTCTGCTCCCCCACCCGTCTCACACTCATACGCTCTCATAACAAATGAAGTTTAAAATAACCAAATTGTTCACACTGTCTATACTGTCTGTGCAGTTTTTTCATTCTCAACATAAGAAATTATTTAAAAAGCTATTTTTGTGCAGACATATTTTTTAAAAAGCACCTACTGATTATGATCATTAAAATTCCTGGGGCACCTGGGTGGCTCAGTCAGTTAAGCATCTGACTTGGGCTCAGGTCATGATCTTGCAGTTTGTGGGTCCAAGCACTGCATCGGGCTCTGTGCTGACAGCTTAGAGCCTGGAGCCTGCTTCAGATTCTGTCTCTCCCTCTCTCTCTGCCCCTCCCTCGTTTGCACTCTCTCCCAAAAATAAACGCTAAAAAAATTTTAAAAAAAAGAAAAAGAAAAAGGCTCCTCTACTACATGCTATTTATAAATACCAGCGCCTGACATGTAGGAAGCCCTCAAAACAAAGTGCATTATTTATAATGCACATAAATCGGGAGTTAAAATCAGAGGCAGTTGGGTTAAGAAACTTCAGAAAACAGTACATATTAAATACTCAGTAAATCTCTCATTGCCCCATATAACACAATATCCTCTTTAACCCACCTCCATGCATGTAATGATTACTTGGGCTGACTGATTTTTAAGTATTTTATCACTGGGAAACTGAAATTCCAGAGAAAATGCAATCAAACAATAGTTATGCTCTAAGTTACCCAAGGTGGGGTCAGACAATAGCTTACCTCTCCATAGATTCTGAATGTGCCAGTATCTTCATCTAGCTCAATAGCTGTAACTCCAGGAACCTTCCTAGCTTGCTGTATGTTACTACCATGTGTTCCTATTGCCAGGCCCATTAGATCTTCTCTCACAACAAATTCCTCATGAAAAGCTGCCGCAAGTTGTTTTGTGCACTAGTAAAAGAGGTATGTTAGAACTTATTACAAAAGATTAAAAGTAGTTTTTTACACATCGGTTTGCAGCATTACTCATAACAGTCAAGAAGTAGAAGTAAACCAAATGTCAACTGAATGAACAGATAAACAAAATGATATATGCATACAAAATGATTCAGTCTTCAAATGGAAATTCTAGGAGTGCCTGGGTGCTAAGCGTCCCAACTTCGGCTAAGGTCATGATCTCACAATTTGTGAGTTCAAGCCCCACATCAGGCTCTGTGCTGACAGCTCAGAGCCTGGAGCCTGCTTCAGATTCTCTGTCTCCCTCTCTCTGCCCCTCCCCTGCTCATGCTCTCTCTCTGTCTCTCAAAGAAAAAAAAAAGAAGGAAATTCTAACACATGCTACAATGTGGACTGAGAACATTGTGCTAAATGACATGAGCCAGTTAACAAAAAAACTAATACTGTATGATTCCAGTTACATGGTTTCTAGAGTAGTTAAATTTATAGCAACAAAAAGTAGAATGGTGGTTGCCTGAGGTTGGGAGGAAGGGGATACGGAAGTTGTTTAATGGGTATAGTTTCAGTTCTGCAAAATGAAAAGTTCAGGAAACTGGTTGATTAACAATGTGAACATACTTCACACTCCTGAACTGCACACTTAAAAATGGTTAAAATGAGGCGTGCCTGGGTGGCTCAGTCAGTTGGTTGAGCATCCAACTCTTGATTTCAGCTCAGGTCATGATCTCATGGTTTGTGGGTTCAAGCTCCTAGGGATTCTCTCTCTCCCTCTGTTGCCACCCCTCCTCCACTCAGGCTCTCTCTCAAAATAAATAAACTAAAAAAAAATAAAAATGGCTAAGATGGTAAATTTTATGTTGGATCTTACCATAATTAAAAAAAAGAACTAAGAAAAAATATATAAAGGATACTCATTTGGCATCATGTAATAGGGGGAAAAAAGAGTTTGATCAGCCTATTTAGTCATGATCACAGAAAATAGTAATTCTAAAACAATGTTCTGGAATTACTGATACAACGAGTTCCCCAATTCAGAGGATTCATTTTTCACAACACAGTCACATATCCTTATTTGGAACTTTTAAATTAATAAGGGTATGCACAAATTTGTCCTAAACAAACGTCAATTTCTAAAAGATTTGAAAGTATGTTGGGTTCTCCTACAGTGGGCCAGTGAAGAGTAGGTGAAAAGAGAGGAGTACCTTAGGATAAGATAGAAAAGCCAACAACAGGCTCTTTTTAAAACTACATGCTATGTGTCCTCCTCTCCTCTTACATAAGAGTTATTAAACTGAACTACTTACTAATGGAAGTGTGTTATGACTGATAGCTGACAGGTCACTAAAAAACGGTAAGGACAGAATAAAGAAAAACTAGCAATACAGTTTTCTACTGGACATCCCTAATGTGTTTCTAAGTTAGCACCTGTTATCTCAGTTGTAACAAAAAACTCAACAGGCATTTAGCAAACAGAAGGCTATATTTGGGGAAAGTAACAAAAAACAATTGTTCTATAGACACAATGACTCCTGGTATTAGCCACAGAACAGGTCCCAAGTTGCCTTACCTAACAGTCAAGTAGTTTGAGCCAGGAACTCCATATACTTATGAATAATATACTTATGAAACTAAGTGGGACACACAAAAAATCTTTTAAGTAAACCCACTTACTTCTAAATGCTTAGTGGCCTCTTCATTTCTGGACATAAGCATCAACTTCGTACGAATACTTCGCAAATGCATGTCACTTAAAATGTTTACTCTCTTCACAGTTGCTTCACTGGCAGACTATCAACAAACAAATTAATCACTCAAAAAATCTTATTTTTCAAGATAATACAAAGGGCTTCCACATAAAGCCTTCCTTGATTCTCAACTACTACACTTCTCTCCTCACCCACCATACCCTCTTCCACGAGTAATCTTACTCTTTTCTGAATTCCCATATTATTTAGTTCTGCTATTCAAATTATGATTGGTAGAGACAGAAGGATCCAGGATCCCACACGTTAATAATTTCATGTTGTTAAGAATGTCGTATTTTTTCCTAATTCCACAAAAGAATTTAACATTTTATAGCTGTAAAAATTTTTCTCCCACATGGATTAATAAATTCACTATTGTACCAAGTTAGCTTTTATCTTTTGAAATACTTAATTATAAAATCCGGAAATATCCATTGACTACCTTAAAATATGGAATTATCTTACCAGTATCATTAGCTGTGTGGTTTCTGGATGGTAAAAAATTCTGCATGCTCCTACTGCTTTCTTAAAATCTTTATGTGCATTTTCATTAGCACACCTAGAGAGGAATTCATATTTAAGACTTAAATAATAGATTAAATTCAGAAGGCAATTATAACACAAACTAAGTTTTTCATTTCGACACTACCCATTAAAACTTTTGTTTATTAAAAAGATTTTCTATCAGAAGTTTCTGATTGGGTATTTGGGAAAAAAAGATTTTTGTAGCACTAAAAAATCCTCTTAATTCACAAAGCAATTCAGTAGTAAACAAAACTACTCACGCCTCTCTCAAATCCTCAGGAACATCCACTGTGCATTTAAAGAAGGTATTTTTTTTGACAGTTTTATTTTGATTGACAGGCCGAAGTCGTTCAAATGTGACTATTTCATTGTAAGTGGCATCACAAGCAGCATATTCAATGACATAAAACTAAAAGACATCAAAATACTTTTAAAATCCCATCTGAACAAAAATAATGAGCTTTAAATGAAATTCTAATTGCCTTGCTCAGCTTAACCAGTAGACCCTCCCCCTTGTGGCACAAATACTAAGTACAGCTTAGTTACGTCAATCTGATTTGCCTTAAAACTAGATTATATGTTCTTACAAGCATGAACCTTGGTGTCCTCACATGTCTGAAGTGCACCCCTGGAGAGCAGCTTTGATGTTTGCAAGTTCAGAAAACAAATAAAAATTAATAGTCTGATGAACTTTTTAAATGTATGATGAACTATTTATAAAGTAGGCATTTAGAAACAAAACTAAGAGTTGAAGTAGCATTTACAGAAACCAAGAGTTGAGGTTATTTCCCTAGAAACTAGTCACAATGCAAGTGTTAACATTACTTACCTCTCCTTTCATCATTCGAACTTTAGCCAACCACCATCCACATGGTTCTTGGTCATTTGCTCTTGAATACACCTAAGAAGAGGGGGAAAAAAAGGTCCTTATCTTTTTTGAATGAAGAATCCTTCATTCTGAAAGACTTCAACATTATAAACAATGACTTATTTTATTTTTTTTTTAATTTTTTTTTTTCAACGTTTTTTATTTATTTTTGGGACAGAGAGAGACAGAGCATGAACGGGGGAGGGGCAGAGAGAGAGGGAGACACAGAATCGGAAACAGGCTCCAGGCTCTGAGCCATCAGCCCAGAGCCCGACGCGGGGCTCGAACTCACGGACCGCAAGATCGTGACCTGGCTGAAGTCGGACGCTTAACCGACTGCGCCACCCAGGTGCCCCAACAATGACTTATTTTAAATGCGAAATCCCATGAAACTCCAGAATCAAAAATGTCACTGTACTGAAACTAGTGTGCTACAAATAATTTAATAAAAGAGTCATGTACAGTTAAATTTTACTACTGAAAAACAAAAATGAACCCTTTTTTGGGCCATTTGGCTCCTTGGAAATCTAATTCCAAATTTGTGAGTTTCCTAAACATAAGTATTTTAAAGAATTCTTGGGGCGCCTGGGTGGCGCAGTCGGTTAGGCGTCCGACTTCAGCCAGGTCACGATCTCGCGGTCCGGGAGTTCGAGCCCCGCGTCGGGCTCTGGGCTGATGGCTCAGAGCCTGGAGCCTGTTTCCGATTCTGTGTCTCCCTCTCTCTCTGCCCCTCCCCCGTTCATGCTCTGTCTCTCTCTGTCCCAAAAATAAATAAACGTTGAAGAATTCTTCTTACAAGACAGTTTAACACAGTGTGAAACAGAGTTCTTTCAGTTTCTGTCAATACTGTTCATCTGTAAGCACTGTGTTGTGGTGATGCAAGTATCAGACACAAGGATAAGCTAGAACTTATTAAAGATGTATTTGAAATCTGATAACTATTTTTAAAATGTTGAAATCAGGGGCGCCTGGGTGTCTCAGTCGGTTGGGCGTCTGACTTCAGCTCAGGTCATGATCTCACAGTCTGTGAGTTTGAGCCCTGCGTCAGGCTCTGTGCTCACAGCTCAGAGCCTGGAGGCTGCTTTGGATTCTGTGTCTCCCTCTCTCTCTGCCCCTCCCTCACTCACACTCTAGCTCAAAAATAAATAAAAACATTTTTAAAAAATTTTAATAATGTTGAAATCAAGAGCTGTTTTCAAAAAGAAACCCAATTTTAAAATTCCTTCAAGGATACGGTATTTAGATTCCTTGCTGAAGAACCTGAATCAAATGCACAAATGGTTCACCTGAACAATAAATTCTAAATTTAGTACCTCTAAGCAGGGTACATAAGTATCTTACAAGCATCCTATGCAACAACAACAACAACAAAATCACCTTATATGCTCTGTATTTGTAATTATCAAGTAGTTTGTTAACATAACACATTAGAGAAGTTTCCATTAGGGATTAGAGTTATTATGATACAGCATCTTGTTTGATATATCATTTTCAATACGTGGAAATCAGGGGGTGGAGGGGGGAGGCTGGAGGAACAGATGACCAAGAAGTACCCCACAAAAGTCTTGATTATATGAACTAAGGATGCCTCTGTAGAGAAAACCTACCAATGATAACACCCATATGTGGGTTAAATGCAAACTATTAAACATGCAAATACTGTTGGAAAGCCTGAAGCTTCACTGAGGTGATCTGAGAGTAATCTTGAAGTGGGGGAATACTGGGAATGCAAATAAGTCAAAACCTCATGATCAACTTCACAGTGCACCATGATCAGAAAAAAGGAAGACCTATATACCAGTCAGGCTCCAGTGGACTTAACTTTACCTGTACATTTTTTATGAGCAAATCTACTTCATCACAACTTTTATCCTTTCTTATAGGTCTCCAAAAAATAAATTTTACTTTCTTTAGAGTAAAACAAAACTCATTCTATCTTGCAATTATTGTATGTATCCAATGGAACCTCTCTGGGGAAATCTAGTGATCCTGTTTCTTCTGGATCTTGAAACACTTTACTACTTCACCATCATTCATCAGTTATTTCCAATTGTGCTTTAAAAAAGTCTAAAGAAAAGAATGATGGTATCACCTGAAAGAACACAACAGTGAAATATAGTGTTACTACTGCATCACCCTGTAGTTTTACTGCATAGTCTTTCAAGAATAAAGTATAAAAAGACTGGAGACACCATTCTTGCAGTCTGCCTTTGGTTTTCACTGAACAGTTAAGAATTCAGAATTTTTAATTTCCCACCCATAACTGTAAAGACAAAATTTACAGAGGAAGAACTTTCATAACTTCAGAGGAATCAGGACTGATGCAGATAGCACCCTAGATTCAAATGATGAATGTGAAATTACAAGCAGAATCTCCCCAATATGAAGCCCTTAGATGACAACAACCTAGATGAATATTCTCAAACAATACACTTCTAAGGAGAAAAAGGAAATTTAGTATTCTCATCCAGTTAATCATTCAAATTGGACTTCATCATACAAAATCCTGAGACAAGACTGGGGACCATTCTGTTTTTCTAAAAGGACATGTGACCATATGCCATATTCTTTCATCTTTTGTTTGCACACCAAAATGTACACCATACAATTCATAAATGGAAAAATGCCAAAACAGCTGTGCATGCAAAGATAACGAGAAAGAAACAGATGATGAAGACATGAAAAAATTCAATGGATTAGTCAATGCAATCGGTTAAATATGAAAATGGTATAACTGTAGCACAAAGATGACTATGGTCTGTTCAATAAAATTAGAAGCTACTAAAAGTTCCAAAATATTCTTAGAGTATTGGATTCTGATAATTACAATTATATAATTATAATTATAATTCAAGTATAAGATGAACTAGAATGAAATGATAAACCAGAACTTACTAGATGTGTTTTAAATTTGACATTAGTATCTGTAAGATGAATTTATTCTGGGTTCATATGCATGAGCTGATGAGCAATAGGGACCTGTTCTCACTTTAGGTAGATGTATTATCAAAACCAAAAAATACGAAATAAAAAGCTGAATTTGCTGGGGTGCGTGGATGGCTCAGTCGGATGAGTGTCTGACTTCAGCTCAGGGCATGATCTCACCACTCCTGAATTCAACCCCTGCATCGGGTTCTGTGCTGACTGCTCAGAGCCTGGAGACTCCTTCAGATTCTGTATCTCTATAGTTCTCTCTGCCTCTCCCCCCCTGCCTCTCCACCGTGCACTCTCTCGTGCTCTCTCTCTCAAGTAAATAAACATCAAAAAAAAGTTGAATTTGCTATCTTTTAAATGCTCATTAAAATCCTTAATGTTGACTTTCAGCATCCTTTTATTATTAACTTCTGTGAAATTATATGTGAAATGACTTAAAAAAAAATTGTTTTAATGGCCCACTGGACCCAAATGGAAGTGATGACCATTTTCCCCAAAACGCTGCAGATTACAAGAAAACCCTAAGAACCAGAGGGAAAGTGTCCATGCCAAGTACTATCTCGGAAAGGCAGTTCAGCTAAGCAGACTGGAGTATCTCTTGGTGATCTAGTGAATGGGTGCCTCAAAAGTTTGCTGACAAAAATAGGTCTTTAATCTACCTAATCCCCTTGTTCTAATTCTGTTTTCACCAAAACACAATCTTCTAGGAATCTGGCTTCCTATTTGAGTTTACCTCCAAAAGAGAGAATAAACCATTCTGAACTGCCTTGAGGCTTTATCTCTCATGAACATTAAAATGCTGGATTCCATTCTATACTTAACATCTACCTCTGTAAGCTTCATTAGTAAGTTTACCGCTGAAAGACAAAGCCACTCAACTCACATAAAGCCAACTAAATCCAAGTCCCTGAAGCTTGAATCAAACAGTATGAATTTGGCTCCACCTGAGTGCAGTGGGTCCAATCACATTCTTTATAAAATGAAGAGTGTATTCCATACAATAAAAAAAATCACTTTACTGACCCAGCATTGTTATTGTGACCTACTATACTATGTCTCAGATGTTGACTACTATATTTATGACTACATCATTGGAGTAGAAGCACCTCATAGAAATTCCCTTTATTCAGACTTTAAATTCCCAAACTATTCCAAGGGAGCAAATCACACTCTCAAGCGATGGCCCTCATTGTTTTTAATATTCTCTTTCTTCAAATCCAAGGAAGATCTTTAAAAAAAAAAGGCAGATCAAAAAGCACCTGTGACAGACCTAAACACACAACAGTACTCAAGCTGAAAAAGTCCAGTTTCATGTAGTGAAGGATAGAATATGAAGACTCAAATTCCAAAAATCTATTTCAGGGTTCTTGCTACCAAACAACTCCAAGTCAAATCTTATTACAAAATGGTCTCCAAATTCTAGCACACTACCAAACTATTATTTAAATGGAATTCAGTCTGGATCCTAACGTAATCAACTGTTCATTCAAGATAGTAACGTTCAACTATCCCTTTCAAAGTCACAACCAAATAAAGATAATATGAACACCAGAAATAAAGAATGTTTATTAATTTCACCGAATTATAAAGAAAATTTCTAAATAATATTAACCACTAAACTGAATATTTAATCACAGCAGCTGGTTTTATAACTGAGATGTATCTGTTGAGTACTATTCCTCTGTATCCGCTATCTCATTACAATCATAATCTATTATGAAAAAATGGAATATGTACATTAGAAAAACAAGCTTAACATCTAGAACACACTAATGTGACTTATCTACCTATACAATAGTATTTTCTCATCTATGTTGCTGATACTTTTAACAAATGAGTTAAGTCTTGGAAAATATCCATTTCCCACATAATAAAGATGAGTGTGTTCACCTCTTCTTTAAGAAGCACATTTAAGAACACTTCCCAAGCACTAAGACTAACAACAGACTTGGTATTATAAGAAAGACTACAAATAGGTAAAATTTTCAGACTGGTTCCAAGAATCAAACGGAGACATTTTTTAAAGGTACCACAGAGGGGTGCCTGGATGGCTCAGTCAGTTAACCTTCCGTTAAGTCAGTCCAACTTCAGCTCAGGTCATGATCTCACTGTTCATGGGATCAAGCCCCACGCTGGGCTCTGTGCTGACAGCTCAGAGCCTGGAGCCTGCTTCAGATTCTGTGTCTGTCTGTCTGTCTCTCTCTCTGTCCCTCCCTGGCTCTTGCTCTCTCTCCCAAAAAAAAATTAAAAAAATAGTTTTAAATAAAGGTACAATGGAAACTACACATATCTTGCATCTTTTGTATAAGTCAAATACTTATTTTTTTTAATTGTTTTACATTTTTATTTATCTTTGAGAGGGAGAGAGAGAGAACGTGCACACATGCAAGAAAGGGGGGAGGGGCAGAGAGAGAGGGAGAATCTGGAGCAGGCTCCACACTGTCAGAACAGAGCTTGATATAGGGCTTAAGCTCACAAACTGTGAGATCATGGCCTGAGCTGAAATCAAGAGTCAGATGCTTAACCAATTGAGACACATAGGCACCCCTAAAATACTGAATTTAAAGAATTTTAAGGTAAGGGAGTGTCCTATCTCAAAGTATTCTTATTACCTTTACCTACTTT
Source organism: Prionailurus viverrinus (assembly GCF_022837055.1). Lineage (NCBI taxonomy): Eukaryota > Metazoa > Chordata > Mammalia > Carnivora > Felidae > Prionailurus > Prionailurus viverrinus. The sequence goes on along the minus strand of NC_062569.1, from coordinate 73,101,745 downwards.
CTCTCAAGGCCTCTATCTCAACATTTATTAAAGTATTAACAAAGCCTGACAATCTGCCATAAAATGAGAGAAAAGTCCTATGCTACAAGAACAAAAATGTGCGAATTCTTATCTCAAACAAAAAGCATCACAATTCAAAAGAAAGAAAGAAAGAAAGAAAGAAAGAAAGAAAGAAAGAAAGAAAGAAAGAGAAACAAAGGTTTTTTTAATCAAATATGTTAAACCCAAGAAGAAAACTTTAAAAACCTTGTAAAATGATACACTAGCCTCAGATGTCAGACTTTCTATGTAATGTGTTTGTGTGAGCTCACGTATTAACTTACTGAACAAGGCAGGTATCTATAATAAAGACAAACTTCACATGTAAAATCACCGGGGGAAAAACATTTTCTACTGCACTTCCAATATCTCACATTATATAGCCATCTTAAGGAATTCTAAAAAAAAAAAATCTGTTTTCTCATTACCTCCAACTTCACAAGCTGAGCATTTTCTTAGCAATCCTAAGTTAGCAAAATCAAACAAGCAAACAATCACTTAATGAAAAATTTAATTGTATTAAATGCTGTAAGGATTTTAAAACCTATGTCACCGCTTCTTAAAAGTCAAAAAAGAAAGTGACAAAGAGGGCTTAAAAATAAAGCTTGGAATTGTAGACCTCTCAAAATCATCTTTCTATTATAAATCATATAGTGTTTTCTTGACAACACTGGACCAATGACATTAATTTACATTCTCTAATTCCACGTCAGCCTCAGGTTGACTGGAAAGGTAAATCCTCAAGTAGCCTACTAACATTTTTATAACAGAAATATTTTAGAGTAAATCATATGAAATTGTCAATATTCAGCCATTCCTGATTGACAAGAATGAAAATTTCAGATGGCTGAACTTTAAACAAATGCCTGAAAAGCTCCACAAAAAGCTCTCTCCTGGATCATTTTTGTTCTAATTCATTACTGACAGCCAAATCAAAGTGATCTTTCCCTTCTGCAAAAAGGAAAGGTTCCCAAAGGTGCAAAAGAACAGGAGTTGCAAGTCTGGCACACAACTGACAACACCCTGTGAATACAGCATAATTAATATATTAGAGAATAACACTTAAGACAAAAACTGAAACTGGTTCTCAGCTTCCCAACCTTCAGGCTATACGACCCAGGAAAGATTTAATAAAGTATTCACAGCATTTAGAAGAGGCCCTAAAGAGACTGTTATGTCAAACTGAGATAATCTGTTTAAAAAACCAATTATTCATATATTACACATGTTAGTGCTATACAAGCATCAGCTATTATTACTGCTTTATGATATGTGACTAGCAGAAACAGTGGCTGATGATTTAAATATATCAATATACTAAAATATACTGTGTACTAAGTTAGAGAAGTTAAATTAAAACACTCCTTAATAAAAAAAAAAAGAACAGACCATACCTGTAGAAATACTAAAAAATACTAAAAGTATCTTGAAGGCCACACCAAAAAAAATTGGCAGATTGGAATAAATTGTAACTTTGTGGCAAAAGGCATTAAATACACTTTTTAACTGACTGGGAGAAAGTACAACATATAACACAAAAATGGGGGTATAGCTCAGGGGTAGAGCATTTGACTGCACATATACCACAAAAACCTACATAAAATACAAAAATGTTCTATTATCAAAATCTACATGGACAAAAAAACTCACACAATTCATAGAACAAAGGGCTAAAAGCCAATAAATTTAAAAGAAGCTCCATATCACTAGTGATCAAAGAAATGAACACTCAAAAGACATCCCCTTCCTGTTATCAAGTTTATAAAACTTTACAATTAATAACAACCCAGCCGGCCAATCTATGAGGAAACAAACACCTTTATGTGTTAGTCAATGTGTAAGTGGTAAATCAAAAATGCATTTTGATTTTTTTTTTTCAACGTTTATTTATTTTTGGGACAGAGAGAGACAGAGCATGAATGGGGGAGGGGCAGAGAGAGAGGGAGACACAGAATCGGAAACAGGCTCCAGGCTGAGCCATCAGCCCAGAGCCCGACACGGGGCTCGAACTCACGGACCTCGAGATCGTGACCTGGCTGAAGTCAGACGCTTAACCGACTGCGCCACCCAGGCGCCCCCAAAAATGCATTTTGGAAGACAAAATTGGTACATTTTGGTACCATCAAAATTTGAAATATACATGCCTCCAATTTAGCAATTTCAGTGTCTTCTAATTATGATACACCTATCTTAATAAATATGATGGGGTGCTTAGAAAGAATGAGGTAAATCTGTATATGCAGACATGAAAAGGTCCAATTATATCCTAACTGAACACAGAAATCACAAATATAATGTATTCCCAATTTCTGTAACTTAAAAGAAAACATTATTTATAAATGTAAATAAAAAAGCTGAAGAGAAACACAACTCTGGTAAATGATAATTAAGATATGGTGAACAGACAAGCACACCCACACTAAGAGGGAAGGTCTGCTTTTCACTTTATATAATTCTGTATCATTTCATTTCTTATATTACACTTTACTTAAATTTAAATTAAAAATAGAACTATCTTACAACCTACTATTCACAACACTGGGTATTTACCTAAAAAATACAAAAACACCAATTTGAAGGGATACATGCACCCTTATGTTGACTGCAGCATTATTTACAATAGTCAAACTATGGAAGCATCAAAATGTATCAAACTAAATGTGCATCAACTGATGAATAAAGAAGACGTAGTACACACACACAGAACATATACAATGGAATACAATTCAGCCACAAAAAGAATGAAATCTTGCCATTTACAGTGACATGGACGAAGGTAAAGGGTATAACATTAAGCAAAATAAGCCAGTCAGAGAAAGACAAATGCCGTATCATTTCACTCATATGTGGAATAAAACAAAAGAAAGGAAAAAAAAGGAGGATAAACCAAAATACAAATTCTTATAGAGAACAGATGGTTACCAGAGGGGATGGGTGAAATAGGTGAAAGGAATAAAGAGTACACTCATCTTGATGAGCACCAAGTAATACATGGAACTATTCAATCACTATGTTGTACACCTAAACTAATGTAACACTGTATGTTAACTACACTAAAATTAAAATTTTTTTAATTAAAAATTAAAAAAAAACAGTGGAGTTTTCAAAAAATTGGTTCAAAATATAAAGCACCAATAACCACAATTCCTAAACATTCCAGGTCATGTAGACAGATTCCTAACTAATGATAGCAAAAAAAAAAAAAAAGGGGGGGGGAGCCAATAAATCCATGGGTAGAATATCAATTTTAACTTTACATAAATTTTCAAATTTTTCAAAAGTGGAAAAAATGACAAGAACATCTTAATTTCAGATAATGAGTCTCACAATTTAAGAAGCAAATTTCACCAACTGAACCATAAAACACAATGTGAAATAAAATACTCTGCAATCATCAATTTCCAATTCATTCCATCTCCTACACCAGTATTTTGTATACTGCTGGGGAGGCAAGCCAAAAAGACGTCCAGAACTGGATAGGAACTTTTAAGTCTGAGACGGGGGAAAGCGCAATGTAACAACATTGTGAGCACACCACCAAGTTTTTCCTTAAATCTGAGCCTTTACACTATCAATGAGTATCTGACCAACAATTCAAAACGTATGAAAAGCACTAATCTCAGAATCAACCACCACACATTCCTAATTCTAGAACATTTCGAAAAATGAAGTCATTCCTTGCTTTTCCTAATTACCAGAATTCCAGAAGGAAGAACTTCTAAAACAGAAATAAAATTTGAAAACTGAAAATAAATCAAGCTCTTTTACCATTCCTAATTAGGGATGGATAATTAGGAAAGGATACAGTATTGAGAAAAACATTTTTTCACTGAAGTCCAAGCGAACAGGTACAGTAGTAATTAGCAGCATCACCACTACCAGTTCATAGTACTACCCACCAGTAACCTACTTCACATTCCTTAATTTTTAGCAATCACTTTGCCACTTTGTTTCCCTGTGTTATCCCATACCATCTATGACATTTCCCTAAAGGACACAAATACACACACCAAGACTACAATTACAGATCTCCTTATAAAAAAGTTCTTAGTACCCACTTTTGCTGGAAGTGAACTATAAAAGAAAAAAGTGAGTGAAGTGAAACCTATACCATTATACCATTAGGGAGCAGGCTCATGGTGCCCAGACACAATTAAGTTACAACATGCCTTGATTTACCAAAAACAAGAGTGCCCCCACAAACTTAGAGCAAGTAATTAAAATCTAGGCTGAATATTAGAATGGAAATGCTTTCAGGCTGTCAGGAGTGCCATAATTCTTTGGTTTCCTGGTATATAACACCTACAGTTAATGGGAACTCAAAATTTACCATTAAAAATTACAGGAAAAAAAGGCAAATAACTAAATGAATTCATGTGCAAAGTGCTCAGACCATTGTCTGGCACAGAGTAGGTACTGGTAAGTGCTTATAAAAACATTTAGACAGCTATTTCATCTGTATAGGTTCTCCTATACCTCTGGTTTCCCTACCCCCCCCCTACATAAACTAGGTACAAAGGAAACCTGAAAATTCTTTCGGTATTATCAAACCAACTCCCTGTGAGAAATATATTCAGCGTATTAGAGCACTTGAAGGAATTATGTCAATTTCTTGAAAATCACAAATTTCTATCTCCAACAAACTCGTAACACCTCTATTTGACAAGTATTTCCAAGTTTCATTTTACATAACATCAGGCATATTAACCAACACAAACATACTTCAGACAGACATCTAAAATCTACTAAGTGTAAAAAAAAAAAAAAAAGCTATATACAAAGAAGCAATACTATATGATCCCACTTTTATTTTTAAGAATAGGTGAGAGCGAGCCTGGGAATGACAAAAATGGTTAACGGCAGTTTTGTTCTCTCAGCAGCAATTCCTGTTTAGTCCTTTGTGTTTTTCTGTACTTTTAAAATTTTCTGGACATTTCTAAAATATTCAACAAAGCAATATGCTAAATACAAAATTTCACAGTTATGTACCAACGATATTAACGTTCACCATATTAAAGGATACCTATTACAAAGACACTAAAAAAAAAAGCACAAGAGAATTTTCAAGTAATTAGCAAAAAGAAGGAAAACAGCAACCAACACCACACAGTTGTGTCAGATTTTATACAAACCAATACAAATGTACTACCATGTTTAATTCCCAAATTATTTTCATTTTAGTGGTAAAAAAAAATTAAGGCCACAAAGGTAAAAATGGTAAAGCTGAGACAATGAATCCCTGTTCTGGTTCCAAAACTTAAGCACTACTATATTACACAGCCAATTAACAATACGAAGAATAGAGAAGAGGAATTATATTTATTCTCTATCAGCTAAAGAGACTTTCCTACAAGGATATTTAAAACAAAACAAAAAAAAAGCACAAGAAAATAAAACTTAAAATACGTACCTCTACTTCGTCTCCTTCACTAATTTCTTTTTTTATATCAGGCGGTGGTGGTAATCTAACTTCATTAAATGGAACCTGGCGTTCTGGCTGCCAGCTGAAGGATCAGAAAAATAATTAACAATTTTAGAATAGATTATTCTATAAGCCCCTAATATGGAAACTATACAGTCTATGCTTAGAGGTGTATATTTTTCAAGTTAATCATTTAGCTTTCCCTAAGGAAAAACAAGCTTCGTTCATATTATTTTCCCAAGTAATGAGTTTGTTGAGGTAAAACAGACTTTGCAAGACTGTTGAAGTTTCTAAATTAACATTAATAGTAATTATGTATCACCATCCAAATTACTCATCCTAAGGGAATACATACGTTATCCTAAAAATGAAATAGGCTAAGTTCATAGTAGTAATTTAGACTCAAAATAATGTCACATCTACACTGCTGCCAATAAACGGCAGTGCAATCAACTTCTCTCAATTTTACAAGTAAATGATCTATCAAGGAACAGAATTTCAGAGATTATAAAATATTAGCTGCATAATGTGTACATGTTCACAGAAACACAGAAAATTACTCAATTATTTGTCATGCCTGAATTATAAAAGATTTTCTTACACAGAATTTATGTTTTCTGCAATGAATTCATACAACAATCTTAAAACCTGGGAAAAGTTTACTTTCAATCTTTGTAGCAAATACTGTATTAGAACAAATTTAGGAGGTGCCTGGGTGGCTCAATCCGTTAAGTGTCTGAGTCTTGATTTGGGCTCAGGTCATGATCTCACAGTTCATTAGTTCAACCCCCAGGCTGAGGGAGTGGAGCCTGCTTGGGATTCTCGCTTTCCCCCCCTCTCTCTGCCCCTCTGACTTGCACACACGCACGTGTGCTCTCTCAAACTAAAAATTTAGCTGTTGCTTAACTCACATTTTTTGTGTGGATATTCCTACTCTAAGTTCTAATACGTCATTCATATGCCTGGGAGGTACATCAGCACATGAATTCCTATAGCTTCCAGGTGCAAATGCTGTGCAAAACATCAGGAGATAAGGAATATTTTTGAGTGCTTTCTTTTCACCATTACAGTCTAAATGGCAGCTGCTAAAGGCAGAAATCATTCCAACACTTGTTTCTACATGACAACAGCTGCTGGGCAGCTACCTTTTAAAAAGTGGAAGTTGAAGATTTCTTTTCTGACCTTTAATTATACAATGCTCCTTTATAGCTCTTCCTAACCAAGTTTTAAAACTACATGACCTAGATCTTACAACAGTTATAAAACTGATTATTACTCCTTATTAATATCCAGCTTAAATTAAAAGCAGCCCAATACTCAACTCTGACTACCAGTAGCCATGTGAAAGGCCTTCTACATCATTTCAACATTCTTGGATTTTAAGAATTAAGCATTGCATAATCCCATTTGTGCCACCTATTTTTACAAAAAATACGGATTCCTGTTCACCTGTTTTGGAAAAAAAAAGAAAGTCATGAAAAAGTGACAAGTACACTGTGGGCAGAAAAATGGTGAAAAGTCACCAAAACTAGAATTACTTGAACGGATAAGATGATCAAACAACCAAAGATCCCCACCCAAGAGCAAAATCACTTTCACTGGCAACAGGAATATCCAAAAGCAAACACCAGTTTAGCACAACCAATCGTTAAAATCAAGGTCTGTATCGATTTAAAAAAAATAACTTACTTGTTCTCAAAAACAACTGTGAGGGAGTCTTCATGAACATCTTTAATAAATCCCTGTGAAAAACAAAAACATTATCAAAAGCATATCAATATTCAATCAAAGGTTATACTGGGGTGCCTTGCTGGCTCTGTCAGTAGAGCATGTGACTCTTGATCTCAGGGTCATGAGTTCAAGCCCCATTTGGGGCACAGAATGGAATTATGAGAATTTAAAACATTTAATAGTCACCATAGTACTTGGTGAAATTATGATTATAAATATTAAATTATAATCAACTGTTAGTAAAAAGCATGACTTCATTCTGAATACTAATCTCCCATTAATTTAATTTCATTTTTTCCTAACTTCCCATCTTCCTTCACTTAAAAAAAAAAAACAGGGGGCTACAGTAAATACATTGTCGCAAAACCATTTTGGGATGAATATAAAGATTCTTAATAAAAATCAGGAGTCATTTTCTAGTTGAGTATTTTTAATCTATCGTCATCTGACTGATGCAACTGAAAGAAACTGTCCGAGGACATTCAAGAAAGCAAAGGACTTAGGTGTAGAATAATGGTTCAAGCGCTTGCTCCACGACTGTACACCTTGGGAAAGCAGTCCTTGGCACTTGTATGATTACAACTGACATTAAATGATACTTTATATTACTGTCACACAGAACTGCAAAGTTCTCAGCCTTAGTCAAATGCTTACACACACACTTTGAACCACAAGGTATTCAGTAAATAATTTTCTAAAACATTTTTATCACACTAAACTCCATAATGTCCACTAAAAAACTAGCTAAATAAAGAACACACTTGCAGTACCTGCTTAAAGCAAAGCAGGAATGAACATATCCTGTTGACCTCATCTTCCTCCCAAAGTCCATTAAATAGTACTAAAGGAATTTTAAGGCGTAAACTGACACAAGAATAAAGACAATAAAGAGAAAACATTACAACAAAACTTTAGAAATTTACAAAACAGAAGAGGAAATGTCAGTTATTTAAAATCAAACCAACAATTACTAACATTGAATACTTACTACATCAGACATAATTCTAAGCAAATTAGCAAACCCAACACTGAAACAAACTGGCAGTGGAAAAACCGAAAAGCAAGAAGATCAGTACTACAGAAAACTTTTGGAACTACAGACAGAAATTCTTTAAAAAGGAGAGAGTAACAGATGTGGCTTAATACAAAAACATTTTCCTTAATAATGCAGACTCACCTATCACAGAATGTAGGTAACTAATAAATCTAAGGTCAGTGCACTCTTCTCACGTTTGCTACTCAATTAACTGCATCATTTTGTATTTGGCCCTGATTCTCACTCCAGCTTCAAACGTCTATTACCTGCTTTGTGTACTTTGGGACATTTCAATGCAAATATCCTCATATGAGGCCTAAAATTCAGAATACATTCCTTTTAAGAGTGTTATAGAAGCTCCAGCCATGCAATTCTGGAGATCTTTTTATTCCTTTCTTCCTCAAAGTTAAAAATTAAGAGCTAGGGGCGCCTGGGTGGCTCAGTCGGTTAAGCGTCGACTTTGGCTCAGGTCACGATCTCACAGTCTGAGTTCAAGCCCCACATCGGGTTCTGTGATGACAACTCAGAGCCTGGAGCCTGCTTCAGATTCTGTCTCCCTCTCTCTCTGCCCCTCCCCTGCTCACGCTCTGTCTCTCTCTCTCTCAAAAATAAACATAAATTAATTAATTAATTAATATTAAGAGCTAACATTCCACTTCTGATTATCTGACCATGCTATAATGACAGCCTAGCCAGTTTCTTTATTTCTAGTAGGTTCAGCCACACATCCACTTTCAGCAATAATTTTGGTCATCACTTTCATAGTTACATTACCAACAAACCTCTTTATTAATACCCATAACATCTGTAAGGAATACTTCAGAAACTGAATTTCCAAGTTCACGAATATGACAATAAAACACATCTTGCCATCAGAAATGAGTCATATTTCCAACTTTCACTAGTTTTCTGGTCCTTCACAAACCACTTTCAGAGTCTAGAATGTTTCACTAAGTAACACTTAAGATTTCTGTATAGTTTACACAGTGAATTCGTTCAAATAAGAACTTCAAGCCACTGGGGAAATTCTACCCTTCGTTACAGTAAAAATCTTTTTTTATCCTATCTAAAATTCAATGCTTATTCATCTCTTTCCAGCCCCATCCCCTTTACTTCCATCACCAACACCAGCTTTATTTGGATGCACATTTTCCACAAACTTTAAGAGAAAATACAACTCTAGACACCTATTCTAATTACTTAATACCCCTCAATCATGAGATTAAGCAGATTAAGAATTGGACACCCAGGAGGTACCTGGGTGGCTCAGTCAGTTACATCCTACTCTGGATTTCAGTTCAGGTCACTGATCGGCTCAGGTCACTGATCTCCTGTTTACGAGATTGAGCCCCGAGTCTGGCAAGGAGCCTGCTTGGGATTCTCTCTCTCCCTCTTTCTGTCCCTCCCCTACTGGCTCTCTTTCACTCAAAATAAACCGGTTAAAAAAAAAAAAAAAAAAGAATTTAAAACCCGGTTCTTAAAATGTATTTGGGCTGTGATGAACAGTTAGGAAACATGTTCTAATCCCCAAACTCTAGATTCTAAGGATAAGGTACCTCTAATGGCCAGATCTCTATGAAACTTTGTCCATTTAATTCAGGACTCAGTCCACACTCCTGAAATTATTTCTGTACATTCAAAGTCACCAGAATGATGATGCTAGGTCCCTATACACTCAAGACCCAAAATGGCAGGGTTGGGTCTTTGCCAAAATCTTGGGAGTCAGGGGACACTGAATTACAAAGGTCACATTTCTCTGCACAAAGCAGTAGGGGCCTTTATGACTAAGTCTTCACAACTTCTGTCCACCTTGTATTGTAGTCCAACCTTTGGGGATTTGTTTCTCTCTTCCTATTCACTATTCATCTGGCCCAGGACCCATATTTCTCAGAACAAAACCTTTGAGATTTCTTTCTTTTCTTCCCATAGATATGCAAACATGGAAGATTCATCATTACAAAATGGTCTCTTTATATGATTGTATGTAACACTATTAACTGTAATTTAAAATAGCATTAATAAGCAACAAGGCAGTATACCACATCTAAAATGTGATGAAATATCTTTAGGGGCACTTGGGTGGCTCAGTCGGTTAACCATCCAACTCTTGATTTCAGCTCAGGTCATGATGTTTTTGAATTCGAAGCCTATTTCAGGACACTGTCAGCGCAGAGCCTGCCTGGGATTCTCTCTCTCTGCCCTTCCCTTGTTCATGCTTGCTCACTCTCTCAACTCTCAAAATAAACTTAAAAAAAAAAAAAAAAACTTAAAAAAATTAAAAACATATGTATCTTTAAAATGCTATCCCCAACAACAAATAGAACATTACATAGTAAAACAACAAATAGAACATTACATAGTAAAAACCTAAGAATGTCATGAACCATGTATAAAATTGAGATAAGGGACACGATGAACAGCAAGAATCCCTGAGCTATAGAACTGCCTGAAGTGATTTTTCAAAAATAAATTTTTCTTTAAATTTCAACAATTCAAGCATTAGATAAAGCAAAAAACAGCTGGAAAATAAAAGACAAAAAAATTCTAATAGCAGTAGCAATGAAAAAATATAATCTTAGGTATGCCTCCACAGTTAAAACAACATAAATGTACAGATATTTGAAATTCAACTAATGAACATAACTAGAATACTCAGGAAAATGTAAATCCTATCACATTCTTTGATAGGAGATCTTGATATTGTAAAATTTTCAATATGCCCTTCTATGAGACCCCACTAAAATACTGAGAGTTGGTGATTCCATTGGGGGAAAAGGGGCTAATATTAATAAAATTACACCAAAGTCTGTTTAAAAAAAAAAGAAAGAAAGGAAACACTCAAAAAGGAAACAAGTGGGAGTAGGAAGTAAAGATAACACACTATCCCAATCAAATATTTTAAGTTTTAAGTAATCACTACACCCAACGTGGGGCTCATCAAACTCACGACCAAGATCAAAAGTCAGATGTTCTGTGGACTCAGCCAGCCAGGCACCCCATGCCTACCAAATAGTAAAGCTTATTTTAAAGCTACAATAACCAAGACAAAAGAAAACACATTTTAAAGGAAAACAGATTCCAGAAAGGTCCAAGTCACTTAGGAAATTACAATTAGAGGGAGGAATGGATTGTTTTTAAATGGTACTGGGACACCTGGATAATTATTGGAAAAAAAATGAAATTGATGTTTTCACCAAAAATGGAATGGATGAAAGACTCAAAGTGTTTTAAATCAATAAAGATCCCAAACCACAAGTTACTTTTAACTTCAGAGTAAGGAAGGCCTTTCTAACCAAATAAACAAAACCCAAAAGCCACAAAAAGTTTGACAAGTTTATAATACCTAAAAGCTAAAATAGGTAAACAATCATCACATGAAAAGAGTAGAAGAGGATGGAACACAGCAGAGTTAAATTCCCAATTTATAAGTGTCAAGTGAGCTAAAAGCTGAACAAAGCTAATAAGCAAAAGTAACAATGGGTATGAACTATATGAAGGGGTAATCACAGAAAAAGTTGTAATTTCAATAATATACAAATCCTCTTTAAAATCTTATGTTTACTGTCAATTCCTATGAACTTCCCTTTTCTCCTTTCTATCTTGCAGATCCTTCCATATCAGAATATAAACAGTAACCTCATTTTTTTTTAATATTTGCATAATGTATTTAGCAATTTTGAGGTGAGAGCGTAAATTGTCTGTGGAAAGAACAAGGTGCACAGAATTATCTACCTAAAAGGCAGAAAACACTACAGCTGAAAAAGTTTTCAACTTGATGAAGGTAGTCATGGGAGGGTGTAGGGGGTGAATCCTACTGATTAAACAGAAAAAAACATGGTATGAATTACTTCAGGAATGGGAAGAATGAGATTATAAATACAGTCAAATATCAGGACAGATGAATCAGGGACCCTGTCTGTGGAAAAGTTAACTAATAATCCTGAAGATAAAATTTCTACCAGGGCGCCTAACTGGCTCAGTAGTAGAGCACACCTGGACCTTGGAACCTTGAGTTCAAGCCACACATTGGGCATAAAGTTTACCTAAAAAAAAAAAATGTATTTTTCTTTTATAGCCCTTCCAGATCCTTCATTTTTGCAAAAGGGAAGCTGAAACCACATGCACACAGCCCCCAAATTCACTCCATAGGAGGCTGTAAATGCTGAATTTAAAAACTCATCTTCTAGGGGCAACTGGATGGCTCCACATCAGGTTCGTTACTGTCAGCCTGTTAGCACAGAGCCCGCTTTAGATCCTCTGGCTCCTGTCTCTGTGCCCCCCCCCCCCAAACTGGGGCTCTCCCAAAATTAAAAAAAAATTTTTTAATTCTGTATTTCTGGATGCCTTTTCCAATGTGTTAAAACATCACAGCTGATGGCTTAATTATAAGCAAATTTGTGACAAAATACTGTATTTCTAAAAATTAAGTGGATTAAAAAATTATGTATTAAAGGCACTGGGCTCAGTTTCTTAGATCCTTTGTTTCCTCTGTGCTAACTCTCCATTTCCCCAGCTACATCAGTAAAAGTTACTGCTGTGCATAAATAGGATTATGAAAACAAAACCCATGAGAAAGGAAAAGTTGACAGCATATAAAAATTCACCTCAGGTCTTCCTCTGCCACCACCACCCCCAAAAACTACCCCCATGGATTTGATGATCACTTGTTATCCCTCGATCAATTACCTACTTATTTACTGATTGTCTGGCCCCAGTCTACCTTCCTAGCTCTTCACTTCTAATTTAATCTCTCTGAAATCAGGATACATCTTAAAATTGATGGCATCTTAAGAGAACAGCAGATAGCCACATGGCAGCCAGGATATAAATGTCACTGAACACCCTCAAACTCGGTTTGCCTGCAATTTTCTGTGGCACTTGACTGCAACCTCTTGGCATTTCATTCAGCAAACCAACAAAAGCAAGGATTAAGGTTTCTTACCAGAAGGTAGTTCTGTTGACACCTTCTGATAAAATCAAGAAAACACCAACACCAAAACTTACAGAGTGGACGAAAATTCTTGCAAGAAAATCCTGGAGTTAATACAGGAGAGTTCTTTTTAAAGTATGCTTGCAACATCAATGCTCTCTTTGGCACTGAGGAAGATACTGTAAGTAGAAACACAACCACCTGAATGTGAAGATACTTTAACCAATTTAATTTGCTTACTCCTTCCATTTTATGCATTCAAATGTTGAAGAAACCCTTCAGGAGGCCCTGGCCCACTCAGTCTTGAGCATGCAACTCTTTCGGGGTTGTAAGTTTGAGCTCCACGTTAAGTGCAGAGATTACTTTAAAAATAAAATACTGAAAAATAAATAAAGGGGTGCCTGGTGGCTCAGTTAAGTGTCCAACTCTTGATTTCGGCTCAGTTCATGATCTCACGTTTCATGAGTTCAAGCCATGCACGGGGCTCTACACTGACAGCGCAGAGCCTGCTTGGAATTCTCTGCCTCTCCCCCACTCTCTCAAAATAAATAAACTTTAATAAATAATCTTTCAATAAACATCAACATCCACTAAGATTAACTGGCAATATTTCTTAATGCCACTTAGAACTGATACCACTTTAGATACAATGAAATTGTACATATCTCCCACGAACTTACCAAATCTGTGTACAGAAAAGTAACCTATTCCTTGGACTCTAAACCCCAATTTCAACTGTACAGGTCATCTCTGCTGCTAGCTCACTCTCCTACCTCAAACCAACATGTCAACAATCAGAATCATCTCTTGTCCTGCTCTGCACTCTACATGTTATGATCCATTTTACAAGGGTAAAAATAAGGCAACTGAATATAGCACACAGTATTTCTCAACCAGGGTATTAAGAGAATACATACAATCCATTCACTAAGCATTACCATGTGTGATGAACTTCTCTCCCATGCATCTAGAATGGTACAAGCTATGCACTAACCTCGGAAAAATTAAAGAAAATAGTGCTTCTATATAATTCAGATGAGAAACTCTATCAGATTATAACTGACTTAGATAATAGGTTCCCAAATACAGGTCATCATCTAAGTAATTTTTTATGTCTCAATTTGTAAGCTGAAGGAATCAAAGCTTCTTAAATCAAGGTATTCCCACGCACTCAAAGGTGTGCCAGAAGTACTTAAAACTACTCCTCTCCCTAAAAAAATACCATCTAAAAACCTTCCTCCCAGTGCTTTTATGTCAAGTAATATAATAGTTCACATTTAAACATTTTATGTTTCTGGACTATATATTCAGGTAACAGATATAAAAAGACCTCATTAAGGAAGGGGGAAAACATTCTTGCTAAAAAGACTAGAGTGCAATGGTTTCACTGTTTTGGGTTTGTTTTTTTAAGATTTTTTTATTTCTAAGTAATCTCTACACCCAACATGGGACTTGAACTCACGACCCTGAGACCAAGAGTCCTATGCTCTTCCAACTGAGCCAGCCAGGTGCCCCCAGTGCTTTAGCTGTTAAAGACTGGGTCGCAGATACACTACTTACTATGTGATTGGTAAAACAAGAGGGCCCAGGGCAGTAAGGTAAGGGTAAGACTCCTAGGTGGCTGCATTTTTGCCAAAAACATGTCACACATCCTCCTTCAAGGACTCGTTACGGTCTTCCCAGAGCACTCCAGAAGACTTTCTGCAGCAATTCTCAGGATGTTCTATCAACCCTGAATGAGACCCAGCTCTCCTGGATGCTGGACATCCTCCTCATAATTCCCACACATGCAAAAACAAAACAAAAAACCTTTAAAACAACAGATGATTTTTTAATACATGGTACTAACACATTTGCCTATGAATATTCAAACATAAGTCTTATAATTAAGATAAAATAAATGAAAACACCACAAAAGAATTTAGGAAATTATATGTATAAACCTGACACAGGCTGTGTTTAGCCAGGACTAGAAACTCTGGTTTCTGTCGAGGAAAAAAATAGTTCAGTATGTAAAACATAAAACTTCTCTACAACCCAGAGATACCAAAAAGTCAACAAGAATTAAATGAGAAGGGGACACTCTTAACAATAAATGAATCCTAAGAGATCTCAAAAAGTGACAAAAGGCACAACAGGAATATGGGCAAACATCGAACAATTTACAGAAAAGCAGATCCAAATGGCCAACAAAACATTAAAATTCTCACATAGAAATCTGCAAATCAAAGTTCCGATATGATAATCCTTTAGGTCCAACAGAGACTGGCCAAAATTAAAGATTATAGAACCAATTTTCTGGCAAGGATGTAATGAAAAGCATTTACATTTACTGACAGAGGAAATACAAAGGGTCAAGCCCTGTGGCAAGTAATGTTAACATTTATTAAAGTTAAAAAAGCTCTCTTCCACCAAGCTATCCCATTCTTTGAAACTTATCCAATGGAAACATGTGGAGTAGCAAAAATGTGAGAACAAAGTGAGTGTCTATTAACTGGGGAATGGCTGGATTTCATAATTCTTGCCATGGAACATTATATGACCATTTAAAAATAAATTACACTCCAAGTGAAAACAGCCAAAATAGATCATACTTACATAGAGCAATACTAAAAAAAAACAAAACAAAAAAAACAAACCTACATTCGTGTATGGATATTTATCTATGCACCATTATAGGAGTAGAGAAAAATCTAGTACGATACGCTCCGGTTATGCTACCTAAAATGGAGTGTGAATGAGAGGAGATTAAGTGGCAAATGGAAGCAAGGAAAAAAACTTAAAGCAAGTTCATGAATACTTAATGAATGGGTGTATAATTATACATATGTATATGTATACATATGTATAAATATTCTTTAAAGAGTTGAAACATATCTTAAAACACTTTGTCAACCAGCACTTTTTCCATACAGCACATTTATACACCTTTTTAATTTTTCCATCTCTAGAGATCTCAATTCTGCATTCTAATTAACTAGTTTGATGCTTACAACACCTAAAAGATCTGAAGTGTAATTTGATTCCAGTATCAGGCACAACCATTCAAGACTGATACTGCAATCAAATTTAACTTCAAACAGTATTTTTTTGAAGGGGCATCGGGGTGACTCATTTGGTTAAGTGCCCGACTTCAGCTCAGGTCATAACCTCACAGTTCGAGGGTTCAAGCCCCACATCAGGGTCTGTGCTGACAGCTGAGAGCCTGGAGCCTGCTTCAGATTCTGTGTCTCCCTCTCTCTCTGCCCCTCCCCGGCTCTCACTCTCACTCTCTCAAAATTAAACATAAAAAAAATGTTTTTTTTTTTTAAACCTACATAAGTAAATCTAGAAATGGACATCATTTCAAATCAATGGATACATGTTCTACAGATAAAAGTCTGCAAATTTACTAAATACGTTATACATTAAATTAGTGGATAATGGGGTAAATTTTACCATGGAAAAAATTATTTCAGGTAAACCTCCAGCATTCCTTAGTATTGAGCACTTAAGAGTTCTGAATTAAAAAAAAAAAAAAAAAAAAATGACAATGAGGCACCTGGGTGGCTCAATGACTTTGGCTCAGGTTGCAATCTCGTGGTTTCTGAGTTCGAGCCCCGTGTTGGGTTCTGTGCTGACAGCTTGGAGCCTGGAGCCTGCTTTGGATTCTGTGTCTCCCTCTCTATCTGCCCATCCTCTATTCATGCTCTGACTCCCTCTCTCAAAAATAAACATTAAAAAAAATAAATAAATAAAAAAAATAAATCTTAAAAAAAATAAAAATTTTAAAAAATGACAATATGAGAATTTCCTAAGGATGCATAAATACCTACTAATGCTTACATACCACAATGTTCTTGGATTGTTAATTTCACAAATTTATAATACCCAACAGTTCTCCTTGAAAATGGAATTACTTGAGGCACCTGCGTGGCTCAGTTAAGCATCCGACTTCGGCTCAGGTCGCGATCTCATGATTTGTGAGTTCGAGTCCAGCACCGGGCTCTGTGCTGACAGCTCAGAGCCTGCAGCCTGCATCGGATTCTGTGTCTCCTCTCTCTGCCCCTCCCCAACTTGGGCTCTGTCTCTCTAGGTCTCTCAAAAAATAAATGAAAAAAAAAATAAAAAAAGAGAAGAAAATGGAATCACTTACTGGTTCCACATGGCCACCCAAAACTATTGTGACCTTTCCAGTTGCAAAGAGTTGAAGTTCCCTATAGTTCTATGTATCCATAAAATTCAGTGATAACATCAGAACTCAACAAGGATCAATACGTAAGCCTTAAAAAAGTTTAATATTCGGGGCGCCTGGATGGCTCAGTTGGTTGAGCGTCCGACTTCGGCCCGGGTCACGATCTCGCAGTCCGTGAGTTCGAGCCCCGCATCGGGCTCTGGGCTGATGGCTCAGAGCCTGGAGCCTGCTTCCGATTCTGTCTCCCTCTCTCTCTGCCCCTCCCCCGTTCATGCTCTGTCTGTCTCAAAAATAAATAAACGTTAAAAAAAAAAAAGTTTTAATATTCAAGTAATCTCTACACCCAACATGGGGCTTTAACTCAAGACCCTGATATCAAGAATTGCATGCTCTTCAAAGCTAACCAGATGCCTCCCCCCCAAAAAATTTTAAGTTGAAGAATCAAAATCAGAAATGATGAAGTCAATTTTGTGTATATGCTATTATTGCCTAAGTTTAAAAACAAATCAAAGAATGTCTTGAAGCCAAGAATGACTGAATCACTTGTTCATTCAACAAACACATAAGGAAGGTCTACTATGTACTAAATACACATTCTCAAGTCACTGGAAAATTTAAGACTTGAAAATATCCTACCACCTGAAAAACTATAAAAGCAAAAGGTTACAAAACGGGAAAGAAAGAAGAAAAGTTTTACTATTATTAATTAGCTAATGTTAAGAAAGGTGGAGATACAGAAGCCTGAGAGAAATTCTTGACCCTGAAGAGATCACAAGGAATGCATGTGCTTCTGCCAACAATAACTACAAACTTCATAAATTATTACTGGGGGAGACTGCTACTCATTCTCCCAAAAAGGCTAAGCAAAAAATGCTGGGGCTTAAAGGAGACAAGTTAAAACAACTGATAATTAACTGAGATTTAATGTTGGCCAAATTTTGCCACAGCTTTCAGCATCTTTTAATATAAGGACAAATAAAATAATTCTACATTTAAAAAAATTTTTTTAATGTTTATTTATTTTTGAGACAGAGAGCGAGAGTGCAAGCAGGGGAGGGACAGAGAAGGAGGGAGACAAAGAATCTGAAGCAGGCTCCAGGTTCTGAGCTATCAGCACAGAACCAGAGGTGGGGCTTGAACCCACGAACCATGAGTTCATGACCTGAGCGGAAGTTGGAGGCTTAACCTACTGAGCCACCCAGGCGCCCCAAAGAATTGTACATTTAAATATACACATTCAGACCCCTAAGAATTGTACATTTAAATATACACATTCAGATCAACAAAGCAACCCTTTGTGTTGCTTCATTTTGTTTTGCTCAAGGTATTTAAGACTTGGTACTAGGAAATTTAACAGGGCTATCAAAAATCTATTATTGCCTAAACATCCACCAAAGAATGTTCTAAAGCCTTTTAATATTCAACACTATGTGGCCAGATTACCCAGAGGTGCCACGTCGTAAGAAAATTTGAATGTGAATAAGAAAATGTGAATAGTAAGTTTCATGCAGTTGGCCCTTGAACAACCAAGAGATAGGGGTACCCACCATGTGTATTATCTGATTCCCCCAAACTTAATACTAATAGACTACTATTGACCAAAAGCCTTACCAATTAGTCTATTAATACGTTTTATGTTATATATACTCTTGTTACAGTAAAGCTAGAGAAAAATGTTAAGAAAATCACAACAAAAATATTTACATATGTAAGTGGACACACACAGTTCAAACCCATGTTGTTAAAAGGTCAACTTTATATGCATATAGGAAGCATTTAAAATATTTCCCAAGATACTTCATACAAGGAATAATGTAAAGCCAGGAGAGGAAAGTATATTTAAATCATAACTGTCTAGCATAAATTATAATCTGAGGCAAATATCTAAAGATTCTAGTAACCATACTAAAGTTAAAAAAAAAAAAAAACAGGCAAAATTAACTTCAAATTTACCCCAATATATCCAAAATACTATTTTTACATGTAATCAAGATTCTAAAATTGTGATGTCCTACCTTTTTTTCATACTCTTTGAAATTCAATATAGATTTTACAATTAAAGCACATCTCAATTCGCACTAACATACTTCAGCCCTGTGGCTTATGGCTATCATATTGAAAAGAAATTTTTGTAATGTTAAGGCGCAGATCGAATCATTTCTCCAGGAATCCTCTCAATTAGTTCCGGACTCCAACTGTATTAATATGTATTAATAGCTTGTTAGTAACTGTATCTAATTAATGATAGTTTCTTAAGCTATATATTTGTACTTTTAAAAAAATCACACTTTGAGGCAGAAAAGAAAGAAAGGCCCTGGCAGGCCAACAGGCTCAAAGATGATGAAGAGGAAGAAAATGAAGATGAAGAGGAAAAAAAAAGAATAACTGGCTATCCTGTAATGATGTGTGTAGAGTGGGTGTGTACTCAGCCGACTGTTCTAAGAATGTGAACTCAAGTGCAGCTCAATAAAAGTTGTACAGATTGTTATACAGCTGATAACATTCTTTGTAGAGAAAATATTTTTTAAAATGCAGGTTGTAGGGGCGCCTGGGTGGTTCAGTCGGTTAAGCGGCCGACTGAGCGGCCGGCTCAGGTCATGATCTCGTGGTCCGTGAGTTCGAGCCCCACGTTGGGCTCTGTGCTGACGGCTCAAAGCCTGGAACCTGTTTCGGATTCTGTGTCTCCCTCTCTCTGACCCTCCCCCATTCATGCTCCATCTCTCTCTTTTAACGTTAAATAAACGTTAAAAAAAAATTTTTTTTTAAATGCAGGTTGTAGCTTTTTGAAGGGCTACTACAGTTAGATTTTTTTTTTTAATTTTTTTTTTCAACGTTTATTTATTTTTGGGACAGAGAGAGACAGAGCATGAATGGGGGAGGGGCAGAGAGAGAGGGAGACACAGAATCGGAAACAGGCTCCAGGCTCCGAGCCATCAGCCCAGAGCCTGACATGGGGCTCGAACTCACAGACCGCGAGATCGTGACCTGGCTGAAGTCGGACGCTTAACCGACTGCGCCACCCAGGCGCCCCTACAGTTAGATTTTTAAAGCTCCTGATGGTGAATGTTTCTAATTTATTAACTTGTGTACTGTAGCACAGCAAACTTGTAGAAATTAGCATCCATAGTAAATTCTGGGGTTTTTTTTAATGTTACATTTTGGGTTTTTTTAATGTGTGATAAAATTATGTGTATTTTTAAAAATCACACTTTAATGAAGTCTGAAAGACCAGTGGGAACCATGAATCAGTCTATTAATTTTATGGACCTGGATTCACTTGGTCTCATTTCCTCAGGTGTTGATAACATTATCTCCCCTTCACTGTGATTAAGAAGACTAAATGAAATAAGTTCATGAAAAGTACCTGTGCAGTCTGATGGACAGCCTGAGTGCCAATAAACAGTAGCTTTGTTAGGAGCTAAATGAGACCTAAATGAACCTAGCAGAGACCACTTGATAAACTGTTAAATCTAACTGCCTAATACTGCAGATGAAAGAAAGAAAAAAGGTCTTAACAACCACCTAGTACAAGAAGTGGAGTCACTCATGAAACAAATATTGCTCTTCTCACTATTTAAAAAAAGAGGGCAGCTCCTGGGTGGCTCAGTAGGTTAAGCATCCAACTCTTGATTTAGGCTCAGGTCATAAGCTCACGGTTGGTGAAGAGATCTAGCCCCACACTGAGCTCTGCACTGGCAGTGTGGAGGCTGCTTGAGGTTCTTTCTACCCCCCCCCTCCTTCCCCCACTGGAGTTCTTTCTCTCAAAATAAACATACATTTACAAAATGGGGGGGGGGGCACACCTGGGTGGTCTCTGACTTCAGCCCAGGTCACTATCTCAAGGTTTGTGAGTTCAAGCTCATCAGGATCCACACTGACAGTGTGGAGCCTACTTGGGATTCTCTCTCAACCCCCCTGCCCCTCCCTCACTCCTGCGCTAGCACACTCTGAGATCTCAAGATAAACTTAAAAAAAAAAAAAAAAAAAAAAAAAAAAAAAAAAGCTAGTTTGGGACACCTGGCTGGCTCCATCAGAAGAGCATGGTGATCTCAGGGTCAGGAGTTTGAGCCCAACAATAGGTGTAAAGATTGCTTAAAAAAAAAGTAGTAAATTTTTTTTAAAATGAGCCACATGGGTGTGGCTCAGTTGGTTGAATATCTGACTCTTGATTTGGGCTCAGATCTTATGTCCTGGGGTAGTGCGATCAAACTCCACGTGGGGCTCCAAGCTGAGCATGGAGCCTGCCCTGCTTGGGGTGTTCTCTCTCCCTTTCTGCCCCCTCCCCCCCACCCATGCACACACACTCTAAAATAAAAAACGTAAAAATTTTAAAAAGCTAGTTTGCTACATCCTTAACACTGTGGTAAAACCTCACTTCTCGAATTATCAAGTGTCTGCCTTGTCTAATTAAAATACATTATAAGCTCACTACCCTGAGATTTCCTTTGAAGATCCTCTAATATCACACTAAACTAGGCACCGGAAGTGAGAAGCCCTAGATTTAAATCTCTTTTCGGCTACAGTGTAGTCTTGGACAAAGTTATGGGTTATTGTCAGTTTCCTAATATATAAAATGGGAATAAAAACACATGCCTCATGGAGCCTATGAGACAAAAAAAAAAAAATCAGAAAATACATATAAGCTTCATAGACTATCCAGCAAATAACAGGCACTTGTAGTAAACTATTATTTAAAATAACCCACACAAGAATCTGATGTTACAGAAAATGTACAGGTGCATGAAAAATGGAAAAGAATATGTTTCCTCTTAATACATAAAGCCAAGGCCTTGATGATTTATCTCTAGGTAGATAAAATTTTTTCAGTTTTTGCTTTTCTGTTTTCAGGTTTTTTATACTTACATGCTACTTTTTTTATGTTTATTTTTGAGAGAGAGAGAGAGGGAGGGAGGGAGAGACACACAGGAAGAGAGAGAAAGGGAAAGAATCCCAAGCCGACTCTGCGCTGTCCAAGCAGAGCTCCACTCAGGGCTCAAACTCACAACAGGGAGATCATGACCTGAGCTGAAATCAAGAGTCAGCCACTTAACCAGCTGAGCCACCAAGGCACCCCTACATACTGCTTTTATCAAAACTTTACAGACAGCATTTAAGTTTAATTTTTAAAAATTAAGTGGCCTTTCCAGTTAAATCTTAGTTCTTTTACATTTTAATAAAAAGACATTTTTTTTTTAACGTTTATCTATGAGACAGGGAGAGACAGAGCATGAATGGGGGAGGGTCAGAGAGAGAGGGAGACACAGAATCTGAAACAGGCTCCAGGCTCTGAGCTGTCAGCACAGAGCCCGATGTGGGGCTCGAACCCACAGACCATAAGATCATGACCTGAGCCGAAGTCGGGACACTTATGAGCCACCCAAGCGCCCCTAAAAAGACATTTTAAAACATTGAAAACAACTAGGACAATCTTTGGAATTTCCACATCTGTGTAGATACCCCATTTGTACATGTATTAAATTTAATAATAAAAAAAGGTACAACTAAAAATCTTTAAAATATCTGGAAATGTAGGGTTTTAATTTAACAGTTTCCCTAATATTAATCAGCCACCAGGAAGCCTGAGTGGCTCAGTGGGTTAGCATGTGACCCTTGATCGATTTCAACTCAAGTCATGATCTCAGTTTGTGAGACTGAGCCCCAAACTGGGCTCTGTGCTGTCAGCACAGAGCTTGCTTGGGATGCGCTCTCTCCCCCTCTCCCTCAAATATAAATGAACTTAAAAAAAAAAAAAAAAGAAAAAAAAAAGTAGCCACCATCTTTTCCCAAATTATTAATCTGCGCAAAGAAACCAATATGCTAAACTAACTTTGAAAGATCAGTACACTCCCAGAAAACTCCTTTACTAAAGTTCTATAGGTTTTACAACATTTATTAATGTTAATAAACCTATTGCCTAATTTACTCTCTCAAACTTCATTTTAATATTAAGGTAAAGTAATGGGAAATTTTGGAAACACTGCATTGCTTTGAAATTTGTAGTCAAGGAATCCCTGGGTGGCTCAGTCCGTTGAGCGACTGACTCTTGGTTTTGGCTCAGGTCATATCTCGAGGTTCAGGAGTTCAGGCCCTGCATCAGGCTCAGTGCTGACAGTGGGGAGCCTGCTTGGGATTCTCTCTCTCCCTCTCTTCTGCCCCTCCCCACCGCTCTCAAAATAAATAAACTTACAATTAAAAAACAAAATGAAATTTGGAGTCAATTAGTAAAAGCAGAAATTGTAGAGCTCTGAAAGTAATTATTTTACAAAGAAGGCCTGAAATTTCATTCAGCCATCTTAGAGATTACATATTTGCTTGGAACACCATGGAAACTTTCCTTTACATCAGCTAGGAATTGAGGGGTTACTTTCAACTTCCATTTAAATGATATTCTGCCCATGGCTATGCAAGTTGCAATGCAATTACAAAGCCCATTTATATAATAAATCAGTTAAAAAGCATTTTAATGACTCCAAATGGGCATAAGGTTTTTTTTTTGGATGGTAATGGAAATGTTCTAAAGTAAGGTTGTGATAAGGTTTACACAACTCTATAAATACGCTAACAATCATAAAATGTAAATTCTATCTTAAATATTTTTTTAGAAAAGCTCCTTAAATGGCCAGTAGTATAAACCCTAAGATGTCTCACTCTAGGTAGAAAAGGCTATAAACACAAATTTTTATATAAAATTATATCCCCTATCAGGTACTTAATTAACATATCTTCCATTAATGTATCAAGATTTTTATCTCTTTAACAACTATAGATCCACTTGTTTAAAAAAAAAAAGGCAAGATGCAAAACATATTACGTGTTTTGTTTTTTGGGGTTTTTACCGAAAAAAAAAAACGATCCTAATTTTAGGTCACATCTTCAGCTTTTCACTGATTCCAATTAACTTGTAAAATGCAGTTTCAGTTCCACCAGAAAATTTTTAATAAAGGTCTACAGAACACTGCCTCAAGGAATGGTGACACTGGCTACTAAACCCAGGACTCTGAAATTCTTCTACTGAGATTTACAACATTTACAGCTGTGTGTGTATATGGGGGCAAGGGAAAAAAAGGAGGAAAATCAGAATCACCTGCACATTGAAAAAGAAAAAAAAAAAACAACACTACGAAACAATAAACTAAAATGTTAACAGTTGTTATCCCAAGGCAACTTTTGTTTTCAAAATGCCCTCACTGACCACTATTATTGTTTAAATTAACAAATTTTACTTAAAATTAAACTGCTGCTATGCTAAATATAAGAAACCAGACTCAAAATACTAATCAGCATAGTGTATGAATCTATTTATAGGACATTCTGGAAAAGGCAAAACTATGAGGACAGGAAAACCCCCTTGGATCTGAGGGTGAGAAGACAGGATGATTACAAAGAGGCATAAGGAAGACTGGGGGGCACAGTGGAACTCTTCTTTCTCTTCAATGTTGATGGTGGTTACACAACATTTTACCAAAGCTCATGTAATTGTGTACCAGAATAGGTGAATTTTACCACATGCAAATTAACCTAAAAACTCATATACTTAAAAATACTAAATTGCTTGTGCCATAAATCAATTTTTCCCCAAGTAGGCAATTCTGTGGATTAAAAAAATTAGGAATCTGAACTACTTCAGACCCTTCATTTTACACAAAAGAAAACGGACTCAAGATTTATTCGAGTCCAATGGCAGATAATGGTAAACTGAAGTAGAGACCTAGAATTCCCATCTATTTAACTTCAAATCCAGGGCTCCTTCCACTTCACCATTCCCACTCTTTTCAGAGTTCTAAAGATCTCAGCTTCCACAAAGTACAAGTGGATTATGACAGGACATAAAATTCTGTATGTTCAAGTGCAATTATTTTGGTACAATGTGGCTAGGATCTTTCCCAACCTCTGCAAAAGAACCACCTTTATTTATGAAATAAAAATAAGTATTGGACTCAAAGTCTAAGTAGAATCAAGTAGATCTGTAGAGTATGAGTAAGAATCCACAATACTATAGAGTTCCAAAATGGGAATATTGTGAATTTAATTTTTAAAAAACTATGAAAAACTCAAGACTGTAAAAAACAATCTTTAAAGTTTTAGTAAACTGATGACCTTACATAATGAATCTTACAAAATAAAAATAAGAAATGAAAAACAGCTTATTTAGCAACCAACACAATACTTTGGCTAAACAAGAAATGTTCTACCATCTACATGCTGCGAAATGATTTAAGACAAAAAATCTTTTTTCTATTTTTCAATTTGCCAAGAGGAAAGAAAAGTGTACCTCCATTACACAATTGTATCACCAAAGAGTAGGAATCTGAAACTTTTCGGGGGGGGGGGGGGGCAAAAAACAATGAACCTTACCTACCCTTAACAGAAGTATGGCAAGCCCATTCTTTGTGCACTGTGTCACAACTGTATTGTATCTAGGGTCTGAGAAGGCAACCACTAGATTTCAATAACAGAAGTCAATGAAATATCTACTCAAATTTCACTTGGGTCTTGTCTGACACCAAGTTTTAAATCTTAACTGCTAATACATCTAGTCAAGCAAAAAGACTCCTTTCCACCAGGCAGTTTTCACTTCATGTTGACCACCTAAGGCTACTTAAACTTGTAAAAAGCTTAGGGAGATCCTTTAGACGCCAACTGCGATTCCCCACCATGCTATTACCACGTGACAGTTAAACCAAATCCACACAGCTTATCAGTAAACTACAAAAGGAAAACAACGCTGAAATAGGAAATTACGACCATCAAGTAAAACATAATCCTGTGGGATGAAAGGTACGCCGAAATGAAACCCTGGGAGAATGCATTCTGCGTACGCACAATACTCCTGTTTTAGGAGAAGGCCCTTCATAAAAATAGCCAGGACTCTCAAACATTTGAGATCCTGGCTTAGTGAGATTGACTGACAGACAACAGCTGGGGAGATTTTGTATTGATCTCGAAACATTGTGGTGGTATACTTTTGGAGAAAGAATCGGGACAAGGGACCTTTATATTGGCAAAACTAAATTGTAAGGATTTCATTTTCAGTTATGTGACCCCTGCACTGGAAGCCCCCACTAAATTCCTCTACTCTCGAATTCCTCTTCTGTTTTCCAGCCCGATCCCGTAATAATGCATCTCCCAGTGCAAACAAACAAAAAACCTCGTGGGGAAGAAAAAAAATCAACACTTCTTTCCAAAAACACTGGGCAATATAAAGAAACTAGTCACCTCCCCACCCGTCTCCCTTATCGATTTCATTTTTTAAATCTTGCTTTAAAGCCTCTAACTCTAACCTTTTCTTCCGTAATAGAGGGGCTAAGGCGCCGCCCAAATTCCCAGGCCGCAAAAATATTTCAACCCGCCACATTAAAAGGTTTTCCTGTTTTCCCTTCGATCCTAACCCTCAATTCGGTACCCGCTTCCCAATCAGACACTAAAGTTTATTAGCCCAAAACCCTAAAACAAAGGTGAATTCTTAAGATTCCGCGACGCACCCCCCCTCAAAGGGGTGGGGAGGGGTCGGAGCAGCGGGCCGACGCGCTCCCGCTCGGCTCAGTCCGAGGGGCGGGGGAGCTGCTGTGACCACACAATCCCACCACCTCCTTTCACGACTCCCCAACCTCCCGGCGCTCAGGCCTACTCCCGGGAAGCTCCCCGCCGCCGAGCAGCGACTGGGCTTCTCTTCACCGGCCCGCCAAGGACTGCACTAGCATCCAAGAAGAAGGTCCATAAGTAGAAAAACACAAGAGGTGTCCGACGTGTTGTTTCAAAACATAACGGAGCCCGGGCCCCCGAGACCGTTAAACCGCGGGTGGAGGGGGGAGAAGCGAGGAAACCAGGAGCCTCGGGCTTCGGCCTGGCCGTCCTTTTCGACCCCAAAGCTCACTCTCCAGGACCACCAGCATTCTCCCAAACCTGACTTAACCCCCACAACACCCGACAAAGCGGCAAAAGGGTAGGTACCTTGTAGAAAGCCCCGTTGGAGCCACGAACCTCCACCGTCAGCTCCGCCATGTTGGAACCGCAAAGGCCGCTGGGAAGAGATTCTAGAAACTTTCCAACCAGAGGGGAGGAGGGGGGAGGGGCGTAAAGGAGGCGGGGGGAGGGGCGGGGAAAACACGGCGGGGACTGGGATCCCCCGCCCCACACCCCTGGGGTCTCACAGCAACGACCCCGACTCTCCCAGTGAGATCCCTCGCTTTCTTACATCACTCGTCCTGGGCTCCGCCCGCCGCCGCCCACGCCCCCGTTCGCCTCCCGACACAATCGCCCGACCTTTGCTGACCCGCCCCTATGTCCCCGCCCTCCAGTGCCCGCGGCTTGCCCGCTCCGGCCAGTGGGTGCCTCCAGCTGCCCAGGCGTGAGCTTCCCTGACGCCGCCTGCCCCACGCATCTGCTTTCCTTGGGGCTCGGGCATTCTGCCCTAAACTTCTTGCAAGTGCTGGTAGCCCTGGAGTAGCTTCCTCACCTACGGAAGGGCAACTTTGGGGGCTCCAATTGTCCACTGGCACAACTTTTGGGCCGAGCAGGGAGCATAAAAATGTACCTATGTTCTCCGAATTCTTTCACCTCACTCGTTTTTATTTAAGCCGGATGGCCCTCCCTTGACTCAAATTCCGCAGTTCCACGCCTCCTGACAGTTCGCCTGAATCCTCCCTCCACCTGTTAACGTTTCAAATGCTTAAATGTCAAGCTAAAGCTGTTAGTTTTGGGTCAGAAGTGTGTACAACCTGCAGCAGAGTTTAGGTTAGTACCCATTGTTATAAGTAGGCGGAGAAACTTAGTTCCGAGCGGGAGACCATGTTTTCCCCTTCCGCAAATCCTGCAAACTTCCACGAAAAGGATCAAAGCAGAATCATCTTGTATGGCTTTCTACCAAGCATTATGACGGAGATATTTTGGGTATCTATTTTAACCATACTAAAAAATTTTCCCCTAGCAAGGCCGTTGGAAAAAAATATTAGGACTCTTTTATGTGTGTGTCTTATTAGCATTCTGACAGAAAAAAATCTTTAAAAAGGGTGCTTTGCTGACACTGTATTCTCAAAGAAACGCCCATGGGCCCAGCCTTTCTAGGACAGGGGGTCTTAAATGTACATAACCTTTCATCGGCGCATCTACATCTCCAAATGTTCAGAAGGAAAACAATATATAAGTGTTCAGTATTGTTTGCACTGTACAAAATGACCTTTTTACAATGTTAATTATGGTGAGGACACTGTAATTAAACTGAATTCATCAATGGGTAATGGCCACCATTTATTAAGGGCTTCATCTGCCCAACACTTTTTAATATCATCCTATTAAGATCCTTCAAATTCAATGCCCTAGTTTGCTTTTTATTCCAACAGCTTTATTGAGATATAATTCACATACCATACATTTCATCCATTTACAGTGTCCCATTCAATGGATTTTAGTACATTCACAGAGTTGTGCAATTATCACCACAATCCATTTTACAGCATTTTCATCCCTCCAAAAAGAATCTCTGTACCTGTAGGCAATCACCCCCCTATTTCACACAAGTCCCAGACACTATGCAATCTCTAACTTTCTGTCTATAGATTTTCTTAATCTAGACGTTTCGTATAAATGAAATCATATAGTACATGGTCTTTTATGACTGAGTTCTTTCAGTTAGCCTATATAGTGTTTTCAAGTTACATCCATGTTGTAGCATCCATGTATCACTATCCATTCCTTTTTACTGTCAAGTATACCATTGTATGGATATACAACATCATTTTATTAATTCATCCATCCTTTGATAGACGTTTGAGTTGTTTACATTGTTTTGTCTATTAGGAAAAAATGTTGCAATGAAGATTCCTGTACAAGTTATTGTATAGATGTATGTATTCATTAATATATGTAGAATTGAAATTGCTGATCATATTGATACCAGCAGGCCAGGTTGAAGGACCCCGAGGGGGTCCCACAGGACCAGCCAAAAGGGTCCTTGACTTGACATAGGATGGAAATCAAATGTAAGCCAGCAGGACGTGAGAGCAGTTTACTGAAGATATAGAGAGAGCAATTGACAGAGTGAGTATCCAGGAAACTCAGAAAGGAAAGGAGGGAGTCCCATCTTTGTTTGGGGAGAGAGTGCTGGAGGGGTTATTGAGAATGGAGTTCTGATCTACATGTCCTGTTGAGAATGGAGTTCTGATCTACATCTCCTCTCAGAGTAAGCAGGTGTCATTCCTTGGAGCCAGGGGGTCTTGGTGTTGAGATGTCTAGCTCTAGGAGTCTGGAATGTGCATTATGGTAGCTTCTTCTGGTCATTCTCACCTGGTCTTTAGATGTAATTTACTCTGGAGAACTATGCACTGTTTTCTTCTACTTCTCAGTGTGAATGACTTTGGGTAGGGCTGCAAAAATTCCATTTGGAGACAAACTAAAGCATTCCATATTATCTGAACTTTGAAGAATAAAAGTTGGTCCTCTTCAGGACTTGCATGCTAAAAACATGTGAGTTTGCCCCCACCCCCGACCCGTTGCCGCTAACACTTTACTACTCCTGCTAGGTAGACCTATGATTTCCATTAAGCAATTGAGATTCACAGCAAAGACATTTATCTAAGATCACACAAGTTCTAAGTAGCAGACTAGGATTGAAGTCCTCCCTTTTCCATTTCCAAATCCCCATCAGTGACCCTGTTTGTTATATTCATAATGAAATATTACACAAAGTTTAGAATTTTGAATAGATCTATTTTCATCATCTTAGACGTTTGTCATGAAAAGGAAAGGATGTCAATTATATCTCAATAAAACTGGAAAAAAGTAAAAGTAAAAAAAATCATTAAAGGAAAAGAAAGGCAACATGCATAATCACATTTAAAATATAGTGTGTGTTTATTATTAGTGTATATTTCCACAGGGAAACTTATGATAGCCATAAATTTTATAATTATTGTATTTTTTGCATATCTGGATCTTTTGGAATGAGCAAATCACTTGATTCTCACAAAAATATTTCCATTTTTCAAGCATTATACCATGGACTCCTCTGTGGCCATTAGAGATGAAGTTTTAGAGTAATATTTATTAATATGAGAAAATGTTTATAATATACTAATAAAAAGAAGATTGTTAAATATCATGTGTTAAATATCATCAATTTTGTACAGAAAATTGTAAAGAAAATACATTGTAAAGACTTCTACCAAAATATTAACATTGGTTATCTTAAAGCAGTAGCATCATAAATGATCAATTTTCTTCCTGTTTTCTGTTTTCCAAAGTCTCTACATTGGCAAGTAGTACCATTTCTAATTTTAAAAATTATAAATTAGTATGGAACTGCAAAAGCCCCAAATAGTCAAAACAATCCTGAAAGAGGAAAAAAAACAAACTGGAGGTACCACAATTCTGGATTTCAAGCTATATTACAAAGCTGTAGTAATTAAGACAGTATGGTATAGGCACAAAAACAGACATATAGATCAATGGAACAGAATAGAAAACCCAGAAATGGACCCACAACTATATGGTCAACTAATCTTTAACAAGGCAGGAAAGAATATCCCATGGAAAAAACACAGTCTCTTCAACAAATGCTGTTGGGTAAACTGGGCAGCACCATGCAGAAGAATGAACCTGGACCACTTTCTTACACCATACACCAAAATAGATTCAATATGGATGAAAGACCTACATGTGAGATACGAAACCATCAAAATCCTAGAGAACACAGGCAGCAACCTACCCTGGCCATGCTCGCTCTCTCTCTCTCTCTCTCTCTCTCAAAAATAAACATTTTAAAAAATTAAAACCAAAAACTGTCTCCCTCTCTCTCTACCTCTCCTCCCCCTCAGAAATAAATAAACATTAAAAAAAATAGAATTGGGGTGCCTGGGTGGCTCAGTTGGTTAAGCATTCAAATCCTGATTTCAGCTCAGGTCATGATCTCATGGTTCGTGAGGTCAAGCCCTGGTCAGGCTCTGAGCTAACAGTATGGAGCCTGTTTGGGATTCTCTCCCTCTTCTCTCTCTGTCCCTCCCCTTGGCTCCCTCCACCCATTCTCATTCTCTCTCTCTCTCAAAATAAACAAGTGAACCATTAAAAAAAAATTTTTTTTTAATGGTTTATTGATTTTGAGAGAGAGAACATGAGCTGGGAAGGGCCAAAGAAGAGGACAGAGGATCCAAAGTGGGCTCTGTGCTGACAGGCTAACAGCAGCAACCCCATCGCAGGGCTCAAACTCACAAACCATGAGATAACAACCTGAGCTGAAGTTGGACACTCAACTGACTGAGCCACCCAGGTGCCCCTAAATAAACATTTACAAAACAGAATTAAGTATGCACCCAATGAGACTTTGTATGTACACAGCTACTGAAACACTAAGAATTTCAGTTTTGATCAAGTTTTTGGCACTATATTTAGTTTGAGTTGTATTAATGAAATGTGTTATGGAAACATGCTATATTCATTTTAAATCTTCTCAAGGTACTGCACTGGAAAATAATTTTAACCCAACTAATTTGAGACTGTGAATTTTCCTTTCTCAAGAAAGGAAGAAAGAAACAAAGATTTAGAAACTGTGAAATACGGGTACCTGGATGGCTCAGTCAGAAGAGCAAGCAACTCATGATCTTAGGATCATGAGTTCAAGCCCCACGTTGGTGTAGAGATTACTAAAATAAATAAATAAATAAATAAATAAATAAATAGCTTTATTATTTTTTAAATGTTTATTTACTTATTTTTGAGAAAGAGAGAGAGAGAGCTGGGGAGGGATGGAGAGAGAGAATCCCCAGCAGGCTCCATCCTGTCAGCTCAGAACCTGACTAGGGTTTGACCTCACAAACCATGAGATCATGACCTGAGCCAAAATCAAGAGTTAGATGCTCTGGAAATGCATGCTGGTGCATCCACTCTGGAAAACAGTATGGAGCTTCCTCAAAGAACTAAAAATAGAACTACCCTATGACTCAGCAATTGCACTACTAGGCATTTATCCAAGGGATACAGGTGTGCTGTTTCAATGGGACACATGCACCCCCATGTTTATAGCAGCACTATCAACAATAGCCGAAGTATGGAAGGAGCCCAAATGTCCACTGAAGGATGAATGGATAAAGAAGATGTGGTATATATATACAATGAAGTATTACTCGGCAATCAAAAAGAATGAAATCTTGTCATTTGCAACTATGTGGATGGAACTGGAGGGTATTATGCTAAGTGAAATTAGTCAGTGAAAGACAAAAATCATATGACTTCACTCATATGAGGACTTTAAGAGACAAAACAGATGAACATAAGGGAAGGGAAACAAAAATAATATAAAAACAGGGAGGGGGACAAAACATAAGAGACTCGTAAATACAGAGAATAAACTGAGGGTTACTGGAGGGGTTGTGGGAGGGGGGATTGGCTAAATGGGTAAGGGGCACTAAGGAATCTATTCCTGAAATCATTGTCACACTATATGCTAATTAATTTGGATGTAAGTTTAAAAAATTAAAAAATTTAAAAAAAAAAGAGTTGGATGCTCAACCAACTGGGCCACCCAGGAGCCCCCAAAAATAAATAAACTTAAAAAAAAAAAGACTGTGTGAAATAACTTTTAATATTTCAACCAATAGTTTCCAAGATAAATTGTGCCCTATATCATAAATAGCTAATGAAAGACTCAGGGGTCATAGTTTAAAATATTTTAGCTTTTGCTCCACAGGCATTTTTAATTTTTTAATCACAATATATGTTATCAGTCATTGAGTATAAGGACAAATATTAAAGAAAACTACATTAAACCTAACTATCGAGTTCAATTGTCTTCATATTATAATGCCTCAATTTATTTATTATGATATTGGCAACTAGAGTGAAAGAAGAAAGGCACCATATAAGTTTTATTTTGCAGGTCAGAAATTGAATCTCATTCCTCTCCACGGCCCTAACCTAATGTAAAGTTGAATTTAAAGCAAAAAAGACTAGATTACAAATAATAAAATCAAGAGCATAGGCTCTGAATGTGGATTGCCCTTCTGAAGTTCAGCTCTGTCTTTTTTTTTTTTTTTTTTTTTAATGTTTATTTAGTTTTGACAGAGACAGAGAGACAGAGCTTGAGCTGGGGAGGGGCAGAGAGAGAGAAACAGAATCTAAAAGTAGGCTCCAGGCTCTGAGCTGGCACAGAGCCCTACGCAGGGCTCAAACTCACAAATCATGAGATAATCTGAGCTGAAGTCAGATGCTTAACCAACTGGGCCACCCAGGTGCCCCAGCTCTGTCATTTTCTAGTTCAAATTATATGTGAGTGAGAAAGAAAATTTTATTAATGTTAAGACACAATGATACTAGACTACTAACATTTCTACTCTACTACTTCAAAATAAATTCCAGTTGAAACAAAAACTTAAGGGTAAAAATAACCATGGAATTATGGTAAATAACAGGTAAATATAGTACATAGTTTAAAAACTATTGTTTGACTGATTCTGCCAAAACAAAATATCCAGAAGCCAATGGGGAAAGACTTGGAAATGTGAATACATGAACATTTAAAACTTCTCAATGGAAAGAAAATATTTGTCATAAACAAAGTCAAAATATAGCCTGAGGGGGAAAATAACTGAATTCCTTACTAAACAAAGATCTCTTGGGGCGCCTGGGTGGCGCAGTCGGTTAAGCGTCCGACTTCAGCCAGGTCACAATCTCGCGGTCCGTGAGTTCGAGCCCCGCGTCAGGCTCTGGGCTGATGGCTCAGAGCCTGGAGCCTGCTTCCGATTCTGTGTCTCCCTCTCTCTCTGCCCCTCCCCCATTCATGCTCTGTCTCTCTCTGTCCCAAAAATAAATAAATGTTGAAAAAAAAATTAAAAAAAAAAACAAAAAAAAACAAAGATCTCTTGCAAATCATAAGGAAACAAATAAGCCCAAAGAAAAATGGATAAAGGACATGAACACTTGACATAAAACTAAATATAGGGGCGCCTGGGTGGCGCAGTCGGTTAAGCGTCCGACTTCAGCCAGGTCACGATCTCGCGGTCCGTGGGTTCGAGCCCCGCGTCGGGCTCTGGGCTGATGGCTCAGAGCCTGGAGCCTGTTTCCGATCCTGTGTCTCCCTCTCTCTCTGCCCCTCCCCCGTTCATGCTCTGTCTCTCTCTGTCCCAAAAATAAATAAAAAACGTTGAAAAAAAAATTTAAAAAAAAAAAAAGCAAAAAAAACTAAATATAAATGGTCAATACATATTTAAACTCAAGTAAAACTCTCAACAAAAGAAATACATCTAGATACCACTTTTTTCCATCTCTGAAAAATAATGACTTATAAATAATATAACTCTCTAGAAATAATAAATATGTATAAATATATAATAAAGTTTGATGAAACATTTTAGAAAAAATTTGGAAAAGAGTCATATTGGTACACAAATGTGTAAATTGGTTCAACTTCTTTGGAGACATTTTTCTTTTTTTTTTTTTTTAAGATTATTTATTTATTTTGAGAGACAGAGAACACAAGTAGGGGGGTGGGGGAAGAGAGAGGGAGACACAGAATCCAAATCCAGCTCCAGGCTTAAGCTGTTAGCACAAAGCCCCACAAGGAACTTGAACTCGCGAACCACAAGATCATGACCTGAGCCAAAGTCGATTGCTTAACCGACTGAGCCAACCAGGCACCCCTGGAGACATTTTTCAATGGTCTCAATGTTTAAATTAATCATACCGTTTAAGCCAGCAATTCAATTTGTAGGAATTTATTCTACAGATCTACTCAATAAGGTTGCAAGATTGTTCATAAGGATTTTTATTGGAGGAAGGAACTTATGGTCACAATTAAGAAAAAATAAATAAAAAAGGTAAGAAATAAAAATCAATGCTAAATTAACCCTTCATACAGCAATAATTAGAGCAAAATTATCCATAAAATTAAATAATATACACCCATTAAAGGAATGGGATAAGACCTTTAGACTCAAAATTACCAGAACTTCTATTCTGCTGGCCAAGCTATAGATTTCAGACTCACCAGCCTTTACAGTTTTGTGAGGTAATTCTTTAATCAGTCTCTGTCTCTGTCTCTCTCTCCTCCTTAGAATCTCTTAAGTGATGGGAGTGTCTTTTGTTATTCACATGGAGCCTTTTTGAACACTCTTGAGTTTATGCTAATGTGTTTTAGCATGGAACCCCTTATCTGGCTCAGAATTGGGCTGGTCACCAAAAAGACTAAGAGATTAGAGCTGTTGGAACTTTCAGCCCCACCTCTGACCTCTGGGAAGGACAAGAGTGTAGTGGCTGGAAACTAAAGCTCTGTAAAAACTCTTTTTTTTTTTTTTTTTAATGTTTATTTATTTTTTGAGGGAGAGACAAAGCAAGGGCACAAGCGGGGGAGGGACAGAGAGGGAGACAGAATCCAAAGCAGGCTCCAGGCTCTGAGTTGTCAGCACAGAGCACCATGTGCTCCAACTCATGAACTGCACGCAAGAGCATAATCTGAGCCAAAGTTGTATCCTTTACCAACTGAGCCACACAGCTGACCCTGTAAAAACTCTTGAATAAGGAGATTTGATGACACATCCACATACTGGAAGGGTGGTGCATCCTAGTTCCTCAGGGACAGAAGCTCCCATGCTCATGATCTTTCCTGACCTCACACTATGTACCTCTTCATCTGTATCCTTTATAATTTCCTTTATTATAAACTGGTAAACCTAAGTAAAGACTTCTGTGAACCACCCTAGCAAATTAATTGAACCCAAGGAGGAGGT
Organism: Prionailurus viverrinus; assembly: GCF_022837055.1. Taxonomy (NCBI): domain Eukaryota; kingdom Metazoa; phylum Chordata; class Mammalia; order Carnivora; family Felidae; genus Prionailurus; species Prionailurus viverrinus. Next base: position 73,065,703 of record NC_062569.1, on the reverse strand, counting down.
CATAGAAAACTCTAATTCGTAGGTTGGCCGGAAGCACAGGACAGCCTGGACTTACTTAGCTATTGGCCTCTGCAGTGGGTGAAGTCTGGGGGTTGAGGTAGAGAATAGCCCCATAAATAAGCAATGACGATTCAACAGAACATACTGTGTTACAACTCTGCCCCTGTAAAGTGGATATTCCAAGGAGGAATGCAATTAAGTGGCACCTTGAAGACACGAGTTATCATGTAGTCAAAGAAGGATACATTCCAAACCCAAGAACAATGTGAAAAATGACCAACTGCGTGAAATAGGAACATTCAGTCCAGTTAAAGATTTTTAGTTTGTTCACATAGAATATGGGAATATTTCTTTTTTTTTTTTTAATTTTTTTTTCAACGTTTATTTATTTTTGGGACAGAGAGAGACACAGCATGAACGGGGGAGGGGCAGAGAGAGAGGGAGACACAGAATCGGAAACAGGCTCCAGGCTCTGAGCCATCAGCCCAGAGCCTGACGCGGGGCTCGAACTCACGGACCACGAGATCGTGACCTGGCTGAAGTCGGACGCTTAACCGACTGTGCCACCCAGGCGCCCCTAGAATATGGGAATATTTCTATGTCATTGTATTATGCCACTTAATTGAAACATATTGCACTCATATTATTTTCTACCAACCTGTAAGCTCTTTGAAGGAAGTTTTTGGTTTATACTCAACTGTACTTGGTATTTAATAAATATTTACTAAATAAAAATTTAGTAAACATTGGGACGAATACTGTAAGCCATGTTAAGAGGTTCGGAATTATTGTATTTCTGAAAGGCAGCTGTGTAATGTAATGTAAAGTAAAGTAAAAACACGAGTCAAACTGCTAGCTTGGCCACTAACTAGCTACAACCTTGGGCAAATTATTTAACCTCTCTGTGCCCTGGTTTTATCACTTGTAAAACTGGAATGAAAATGACTACTCCAAAAGAATTGATATGAGGATTCAATGAAATAATATATACAAAGAACTTAGAAGAATGTCAGGTATATTTTAGATGTTTGATAAATGGCGATGATGGAGTCAGATAATGAACAAGCCACCACAAGTTCAGAAATAGGGTGATCACTTAACTACGTTTGGGTTTTAAGAAAAAATTTATCAGTAGAGAGGAACATAGATTTAAAAATCACAGTAAAAACAGAAACCAGATAAAAGGCTATTGCAAGCTAGATAAGAGATAAATAAAACCCAAATAAAAGCAATAAGAGTGATGAAAAAGAGATAAAATTGAGACATTTAAAACGTTGAAGCAATGGGACCTAATAGCTAGATATATGATGAGAAATGAGAGACTCAAGGATAAATGTTAGCTTTTACCTGGGCAACTGGGCACATAATGATGCTATTAATTTAGAACATAAGGGGAGATTTGTGGAGGGAGATAAGTTCTGTTCAGGAAATACTGCATTTGAGATGTTTTCAAAACACTCTGTGAAGGTTTAGTAGAGGTGTAGGGTAGAGATTAAGTTTTGGGAGCCTATGGTGAATATTTAGCATTTAAGATTAGGAAAGCGGATGAGATTTCCTAGGAAAGCTTTTGAGGAGAAAGTAAAATAAGAGTGAATGCAATTTATAGATGGACCATCTATAAATGGATGGTCCTTGTTTTTAGGGAACTTTTCTTCTTAGAAGGTAAAAAGCAGGGGCACCTGGGTGGCTCAGTCGGTTGAGCGTCCAACTTCAGCTCAGGTCATGATCTCGCAGTCTGTGAGTTCAAGCCCAGTGTCAGGCTCTGTCTCAGCGCCTGGAGCCTGCCTCAGATTCTGTGTCTCCCTCTCTCTCTGCCCCTCCCCTGCTCATGCTGTCTCTCTCTCAAAAATAAATAAACATTAAATAAAAATAAAAGTAAATAAACTGCACAAAGAACCCCTAGTCTTTTCAAATAAATGAGTCTCACACTTAAATTAAAATACTGATTCTCCAGGCACCTGGCTGGCTCAGTTGGTTAAGTGTCTGACTCTTGATTTCGGTTCAGATCATGAACTCACAATTCATGGGATAGAGCCCTGAGCAGTTAATCAAGAGCTGAAATCAAGAGTTGGATGCTTAACCGACTGAGCCACCCAGGTGCCCCAAAATAAATAAATATTTTTTAAAAATAAAATCAAATACTGATTCTAACAAAAATGGTAATTTTAATACTCTAATCAGTACTGATTCTAACAGTGCTTCTGGGGTTTAATAATAATAACTGAGCACTCATTACATGCCAGACACCATACTCAGCTCTTCTACATGTATTGCTTCACTTAATTTTCTCATTAGCCCTTAGAGGGGTGGCCATTATCATTCTTCATTTCACAGAAGAGAAAACCAAAGCTCAGAGATGTTAACCAATCAGCTTAGAATTCAAATTCAGTCTTTCTAACTGTTCATGTTTTGAACTGCCAAATTATCATATCTTAGTACCATTAGCAAGCTAATTAAGGTGGAATGGGCACAAGGGTTAAATGATAAGAACTGCCTCAAAAGATGGTGGAGGAAGTCAGGTTAAGAGTGGACGAATGGGGCACCCAGCTGGCTCAGTTCTAGAGCTTGCAACTCTTGGTCTCAGAGTTGTGGATTTGAGCCTCGTGTTGGATATAGACTTAAAAATAAGATCTTGGGACACCTGGGTGGCTCAGTCAGTTAAGCATCCAACTTTGGCTCAGGTCATCATCTCGCTGTTCCTGAGTTCAAGCCCCTCTTCTGGCTCTATGCTGACAGCTCAGATCCTGGAGCCTGTTTCAGACTCTGTCTCCCTCCCTCTGCCCCTCCCTCACTCACACTCAGTCTCTCTCAAAAATAAATAAACATAAAAAAATAAAATAAATAAAATAAAATCTTAAAAAAAAAAAAAGAAGTAGACAAAGGATTTGATAATGTAGCCAAGAACAGGAATCTGAATTTGAGAACCAGGTATTGTCTACTGACCTTCTGAACATACTTCTACTTTTCTTAGTCCTCACTGGTATTACCAGATCTCAGACTTTTCAGTCCTGGATTCTATGCAAAGCACATAGGATACACTTTCTTTCTTTTGAAAAATTATATATCTTCTCTTGTAAGTTTTTCTTTTTGTTGAAAGTTATATCTAATTTAAAGAATCAGTTAGTTCTCAACGAATTTTAGAAACTTCAGTGCCCCACTCTCATTTATAATCATTTCCCCTTTCCCAGAGATAACCACTTATAACTTATTAGCTATCTTCTGTATCTCAGATAATATGTGGGCATTAGCTATTGACTTCCCATTGTGGAAAAGGAGGCCTTAGGTCTTTTCTTTTTACTACCGCCACAGCACATGCACACTTTCTATTGTTATCCTTTTACTTTAGTCTTATTGGAATTTAGGTTGGATCAGTATATTATATTATGTAATAATAGTATATGTTATACTTATATAATATATATTCATATACTCGGGGGTGAGCCATAAGATAAATAAGAGTTAGTTTTCTGGGATGACTTAAAAAAATTTTTTTAATGTTTATTTATTTTTGAGAGGAGGGGGAGGGGCAGTGAGAAAGGGGACACAGAATCCAAAGCAGGCTCCAGGCTCTGGGCTGTCAGCACAGAGCCTGACTTGGGGCTCAAACTCACAAACCATGAGATCATTACCTGAGCCCAAGTTGGCCACTTAATCGACTGAGCCACCCAGGCACCCCCAGGATGACTTTAAAATTTTCCTGGAGGGGCACCTGGGTGGCTCGGTCGGTTAAGCGTCCGACTTCGGCTCAGGTCATGATCTCACCATCTGTGAGTTCAAGCCCCGCGTCGGGCTCTGTGCTGACAGCTCAGAGCCTGGAGCCTGTTTCAGATTCTGTGTCTCCCTCTCTCTCTGCACCTCCCCTGTTCACGCTCTGTCTCTCTCTGTCTCAAAAATAAATAAACGTTAAAAAAAAATTTTTTTTTTAATTTTCTTGGAGTTTTAAATTATTTTGTTAACTTGCTTAATGTTTTAATTATTTATCAGCAATTCAATCCCGAACTTTTCACTAATTGTTTAAATGTCATTTCAACAAGTTCGTTCACAATAAGCCATTCTAACAGGTTTGTCTTAAAAAAGTATCTCTCAGGGATTTTTTTTTTTTAACTTTTTCTAAACTGAACTGGTTATACTCTTCACCAGACCCATAGCTATCATCCTGAGGTCTTCCTTCACCAACATCCTAGGGTTTCACTTCACCGCTCTCCTGTATTAGAGTCTCGTTTATCTCATTTTTTTTAAAGATCATAATCTTCAGTTGCTTCCACAGAAAGAATGTGGGGAAGTAAATTTTTCTACATTTTTCTGTATCTTAAGTATTTTTATCCTACTTCATAGATGATGATAGTTTGGCTGGCTATAAAATTTTAAGTTGAAATCATATTCCTTCAGACATTTGAAATACATTGCTCAAGTATCTTCTTGTTTCCAATGTTGCTATTAAAAAGTCTAAAGCAGGGGCACCTGGGTGGCTCAGTTAGTTAAGAACCCAACTCTTAATTTCAGCTTAAGTCATGATCTCATAGTTCATGGATTCAAGCCCTACATTCCGTAGGGCTCTGTGCTGACAGCATAGACCCTGCCTGGGATTCTCTCTCTTTCTTACTCTCTGCCCTTACCCCCACCTCTCTCAAAATAAATAAATAAACATTAAAAAAAAAAGAAAAGAAAAGTAAGGGACTAATTAACAGAGAAATCAGGATAGCAGTTACCTCTTGAGATGGGAGAAGGAAAGATTTTCAATCTGAGAGGAGTTTAAAAAGGGTTTCTAAGATACTAGTAATGCTTTATTTATTAAGCGAATAGGTTTATGGAGTTCAACCTATTATTGATTTTGTTCTCTAGAAGATCTGCTTTTTATATGCTTTTATGAATACATGATATATCTAAAGTTTTTTAATGTTTATTTATTTATTTTGAGAGAGAGAGAGAGAGAGAGAGAGAGAGAGGAGGGGAAGGGGCAGAGAGAGGAGAGAGAGAATCCCAAGAAGGCTCCTCAATGTCAGCAAAAAGCGTGATGCAGGGCTTGAACCCATGAAGTGTGAGATCATGACCTGAGTCAAAAATCAAGAAATTAGATGCTTAACTGACTGAGTCACCCAGGTGCTTGTATCTAAAAATTTTAAAGATGATTTTCAAACAAAAAAAAATGATAGGCATTTCCAATTTTACTATAAAATTCTTTGTATTTTGGATTTAACTTCTTTGGCTAATTTTGACTCTACAATTTCCATAACTGCAGAGAATGTATACTTTGTAGTACTTTCAAAATATATTTGGTGGGGGGTGCCTGGCTCACTCAGGTGGTAGAGAATGTGACTCTTGATCTCAGGATCATGAGTTCAAGCCCCACAATGGGCCTACAGCTTACTGGAAAAAAAAAAATACACACACACACACGTATATATACACACACATATACAGAGAGACACATATACATATTTAAATATATATATTTGGGATAAATAAAACTACTTTGAAACACCACTGAAAAATTTTTAAGTTTATTTATTTATTTTGAGAGAGAGAGCAGAGGAGGGGCAGAAAGAGAATCCCAAGCAGGCTCTGTGCTATCAATGTGAAGCCCGATGCAGTGTTCGATCTCACAAACCATGAGATCATGACCTGAGCTGAAATCAAAAGTTGGACACTTAACTGACTAAGCCACCCAGGCACTCCTGAAACACAATGGAAACTTAATATTATGTTTTCTCTAATTTCCAATATAAAGAAAATTTCAAAGCCAAAAAGATGGAAATAAATAACTTCCAAATATTTACTGTTCAATACTCTCAAGAGTTAATAAGACAGGAGAGGTAAATGATTTTATAAGACATATTTTTAAACAGGCCATATCACTTCATAATGATATGAAATGTGCATCAAAGAAAATTATTCTAAAACTCTATGAAGCACAGCAGTACCACAGTTCTGGTCAATTATGATAAGAGGAATTGGCTGGAGCCCATATAATCTGAATGTGAATTTGATTAAAATTGTTTTGCTTTAAATCTATACTTGGTGATGTTGAGAAAAAGATACTTCTATATAAAGAACATTTAATCAGGTAGATTCAGTTAAGCAAAAATGGGAAAGAAAACATCTGTTCTAATTGAGGGTAAACAGAAGCTTTTTTGGTTGTCTTAGATTCGATGAATCTTTTGACCTGGTTTAACTGTTTTGTTTGTTTTTCTTTGGTGAGTTTTCATTCTGTTCTCTGTGAATAAGCTAATGATTTAAGAAAACGGAGTTGCAGTAATTCTTCTAATGACACATTTCTATTAAGAAACCATAAAAGCTGGGGATATAGAAGTTGTATTGGATTTAGTTCACTAAATAAAGTTAGGTTCTTATCCATAATAAGTTTTTTTTTCCTCTGACAAGTATTATTAGATGTTTTAGTTAGCATAAGCAATGTAAGCAAATACATTTGTATGAAGACTAAGAATTTTTAAAAAGTCTAATGTGATCTTAAAGAATAACTAATTCTTTTAAAAACTGTTCTTCATTTATCAATTAAACATTTCTGGGATATATACAATATAGGGTTTAAAAAAATATTTATTTACTTTGGGCGGGGGGGGGGGCGCACGTGGAGAGCATGTGCATGTGCACGTGTGCAAGAGGTAGAGAGAGAGGGAGAGAGAGAATCCCAAGCAGGATCCGTGCTGTCAGCCCAGAGCCCAACACATGGCTCAATCCCATGAACCATGAGACCATGACCTGAACTGAAAGCACCCAACCAACTGAGCCACCTGGGCACCCCTACAATATGTCAAGCATTTGTTAAGTATCAAGTATATAAACAGCAAAAATACATATATACAGTTAATTTCTTTGACTCTCATATTCTTTTTATGGGTATATGTTGAGCAAAATTTTTTATATTATGTGAATTACCCCTCCTTTCCCCACAGAGTAAACAGTGGGAGAAAAGGGGGAAAAAAGGAGATAATACTTGGATCTCCAATTTCGTATGAATTCTCTAATTTACTAATTACATTGTACATACACTTTAATATCAAAATAGAAACCATACTACTATTATTCATAGCTCACATTATATTTTTAAACTAAGATAACCTTGGTATTCATCATGAGAAAGACCAAGATATACAACTTCACTTGGGAAATGGCTTGAGAAGTTAAAAAAATTGTTAATGCACCCATGAATCTTGATATTTTATTACAATTTTATTTTCTGAAAGTTGTCTATGGATTTATTTTATTCCTTTTTCTGATCTTGCTTTGTAAATTCTTTTTCTACCATGGCTAGAAAATAGAAACATTTTCTTCTCTACTAAGAATTATCTTCTTAGGGAAAAGGATGTCCTTAGTAAGATGACATTTTTTGAGAATAATATGTAATTAACTCATAACAACTCAACAAGTGTGATAACTCAGAATTTCATTTTAATGACTCCTCATTCAAAAACACCAGTTTTCTAGGCAAATATGTTGTGAGGCACTTTAAGATTGTTTTGCTATTACGATTGCATTTTCCATGCAAAAATGTTCATACAAATGGATTACAGGAAGAGTAAACTGATCACAATCTTAGGGGATTGCATTACTAGTAAAATTATTTTTTTAAATAATAATTTTCAGGGCATCTGGGTGGCTCAGTTGGTTAAGCGTCCACCTCAGCCCAGGTCATGATCTCATGGTTCACGAGATCGAGCCTGGTGACTGACTCTGTGCTGACAGCTGGGAGCCTGGAGCCTGCTTTGGGTTCCGTGTCTCCCTCTCTCTCTGCCCCTCCCTCACTAGTTTTTTCTCTCTCTCTCTCAAAAATAAATAAAAACATTATTTTTTTTAAATAATAATTTTCAATGATGAAAATAAAGTTTTATGAAAGGGAGAAAGAGTTCCAACTTTAATTTTCCATTCACCTTGCAAATATTTATTAGACTTTTACTGTGTTATATGTTATCCTAGGTACACATATGATATAATAGTATGAGAAAGATGGTTAGAGTCATTGTTCTCTAAGAGATTTCAGTTTATCAGGCAAGAAGGTGACTGAACAAGGAATTACAATAGAATAAGACAGGTTCCAGATGGGGAAAGGACTGGGTTCTATTAGAGCACAAAACAGGGCATCATAATGTAATCATAGGGAGAGGCAATGTATTATTTCCTGGAGGAAGTGAGGTTTAAGCTGAGATCTCACAGTAGGAAATTACATAATACATCTATAATTGGAATATATGGGAATTACAGTTTACCCTGCAACAAAGAAGGGGGTAAGTGGTGCCGATCTCCTTATACATTGGAAAATCTGCATATAACGTTGACTTCCCCAAACCTAACTACAAACAGCCTGCTGTTGACTGGAAGCCTTACTGATAACATAAGCAGTCAATTAACACATATTTTATGTATGCATTACATATTGTATTCTACAATAAAGTAAGCTCTCTTAGAGAAAATAAAATTTTATTTATAAAATCATAAGTAAGAGAAAATACATTTATAGTACTATGATATATTTATTGAAAAAAAATCTACATAGAAGTGGACCTGTGCCATGCAAACCCATGTCGTTCAAGGATCGGCTGTGTAATGAAAATGCTTAAAGACACATCCGCAAACCTTCAGTAACTTGACATTTGACAGGTAATTAATTTTTACAAATAGACGGTCCTTAGGTGAATAACTTTAACCCCACTTTAAAGAATGGGAAAATGTTAAGGATGCTAAGGATACTAAGGATGCTAAGGTGGGATTCTAATCCCTTGAATCAATGTGAATGGAGCTTAGGTATATTTTAAAAAAGTATAAATACATACATTTGACACAAAAGTTTAGGCCTTTCTTACATGTCAACTTAAAATCAAGAGAACGAAGAATGTAAAATGTTAAGTTATTCAGGAAGTCTCAAAGCCTACTGAATAAGACAGTGACAAAGTTTAGACCCATTCCACCATCAATAATCATCAACACATTATTATTTTGTGATAAAACGTAAAGGATTTTTGGTATTACCAAGGAATCCAGTATGTAAAAATACTTTTTGATTATTTTAAGAACGTATTTATAAAGCCACTTGTATGAATACCACTGAAGGAAAGAACCAATTTAAAAAAATCAGGTTGGAGCTTCACAGTCTTGCCAAATTGTCTGAGATCTCTGCCAGAACCTATCACACAAGATTATTCTGAGAAAATGAGATGTGTTTTATAAACTCCTAAAGGCTGTTTAAATCTCCTCTCCTCCAACTTTCTCTTGTACCCTGAGGGCTGCCACCAATGCCTACTATGTAATACAGTAAGCAAGGAATCTCTGCCCGATGGAAGTATTTCTAATCCTATAACAACGAAATACTGTTTGACAGAGTAGGGTGTTACTCTGTGTGACCACCTGTCTCTTCATGATCAACTCTGCTTTTATTTCTTCTCTATTTTAGACTTCATTGTAAGCTTGCCACAGAGGAAACTGTTAGTTTTGTAACATTATGGAAAATTAACTACTGCAGTAAACCCTAATTACTTGATGCTGGTATTCTCATTTTGGTTCAGATTTACACATTTTAGAATGAATGGATCTGGTGGAGGCATACAAGCAGTGTTTCTCAGGGCTATTCCAATTTTGTGATATGAGAGCTATGACTTCTTTGAAATGCTTTGCAATGCTGTGTGTAACCAGACCTAACTTGAATTATTTGACTTCTACAGCAGTTTTCTGTAATACTTGATTTTTATAGCAGTTCTCATAAAGTCCATCCCGCTGGCAACTGACTTTGTCCACCTTGTGGGATTCCTTAAATTTGGTAGTTAATTTCTATACTAAATTTCCACATGTTTATCTTCTTTCTAGAACATAAGCATATAGTAGGCACTCAAAAAATGTATTGATTAGTTAATAAATGCATCTCCATATCCTGGGATTTGGCAAAATAAGTCACATAAAAATCTTAGTAGAAATTCATGAGTTTTGAATTCAGAGGGATTAAAATTGCAGTAATACTTTAACATTTCTAAACATGTTTCCACTTCTTTAAAATGGGAATATGAGGGGCACCTGGGTGGCTCAGTCGGTTAAGTGTCCGACTTCAGCTCAGGTCATGATCTCACGGTCCGTGAGTTCGAGCCCCGTGTCGGGCTCTGTGCTGACAGCTCAGAGCCTAGAGCCTGCTTCAGATTCTGTGTTTCCTTCTCTCTCTGCCCCTCCCCTGCTGATGCTCTGTCTCTCTCTGTCTCAAAAATAAATAAAAACATTAAAAAAATTTTTAATGGGAATATGATACCCATGTCAGTAGAATGTTGTGGGAGAAAAACACCTAATACTTAACACTTATAATTCCATTTTCTTTCATCAAAATACATGTCCTTTATAGATCATGAACTCTTTGGGAGCAGGGACTATATGTTAATCACATCTCTACCTTAAACACTTAACAAAATGCCTGGTCTGGCAAAAGTATTTGGCAAATTTTTTTCATTTAATTTAATTAATGCTATTGAACAAATGGTAGTGGGTCTTCTATAAATAAGTTGGAGACTTACCATAATTGGATATTTCATTTATAGATTTATTTTCAGCTAGCATGCTTTCATTTTTCTTCAGTTATGTAGATGTCAAGATGGTCAATATTTATTGGATACTTAGTATACTGTATGTGTTAAGGCTTTCAGTAATGTTGGTTCAATTGAATTGTGGGGCTGTTATACAAGAGGTAAATGATATGAGTCCTTTCCCTCAACCAGCTTACAATCTAATTGGAAACACAAAAATGTTCTTATAGAAAAGATTAAGAGAATTTTTATTTCTTTTTATTTTTTAAAGATTTTATTTTTAAGTAGTCTCTACACCCAACACGGGACTTGAATACATAACCCTGAGATCAAGAGTTGCATGCTCTAGCGACTGAGCTAGCCAGGTGCCTAAGACTGAGAACATTTTTAAAGCAATAAACAAGTAAATGAGACATATTAGAGTGGCTTTCGAAGTTTTTACATCTTGAACCAGAGTAAGAAATACATTTTGCATGGTGACCAAGCATATATCCACATAAATAACTAAAACAAAGTCATGAAAGAATGCATAGTCTTATTTTATGGTTAAATTCTATTTTTTTATCCCATCCTATTTCATTGTATTTTGTTTAATTAAAAACATTCTAGAGTCTGCCAACTAAACTTAGCTTATGACCCTATAATGAGTCATGGCCTATAATTTGGAAAACATTGAGCTTGTTAGATTACTAATAATACTTTTTCATTTACCTATGATAACATGTTTTCTGTGCTTTCAATTTTTGGTTCTACGAAAGTTAAGGACAAGTACATAAAATGACTACTCAAAAGCAACCATTTTGTATGAGGAAGAAATTGTTTGACAGGAATAAATTTGATAAAGCTATGGGTTTCTAGAGAGAATAATCCAGGGCCCTAAGTGTGAACTAGGCTAAGTTAAGTAGAGAACTGTAGGAACAGGAATGGCGAAAAAGGCATTGTCCCCAGAAGCAGGGAAAATAAAGTGGCATCAAATGAAATCAGAGCAGAGCCAGAGACATAGAGAGGGAAAGTGGCTCATTAAGACATTTGAGATATGAGATCAGGTAAGAGGATCCAGGGGGAAAACAATTTGACTTGCAGTCACTTGGGATGACTCCAAAATACTTGATAAAGTATTGTGGAATAAGGGGACTATGACAGTCAGCTAAACATAAAGCAGATTTGATGTGAGGCTCCATACTGCAAAATTGGTTTCTGGGATTATGTTTTTGCTTGCAGATTGGTCATTTAATATGGTTTCTGCCTCGATGTTTCTTTATGTGGTCTCAAAGTCACTTTGAGTTGCTTTTAGAATTGAATTAGTAATTTATACTAATCTATCTTTACTCTAACACATAGTCTCCTTTTAACCAGTCAATTTGTGTCAGACCAGAAATGTTCATTTTTGAGATTATAAAGGTACCATTTGTCCAGTACTTATAATGTGTCAGGCATTGCTGTAATCACTTTGCACGTGTCAATTCATCCAAACTTTGGAATGACCTTTTGAGGTAGATGGTATTGTTACTCCCTATTTTATGAATAGGTTGCATAGGCAGAAATAATTTGCCCGACATCATACAGCTAGCAGGTAGCAGTGTCTGGCTTCAAAGTCCTTGTTCTTAAACATTGTGTAGTACAGGCTGCCTGAGGCTAGTATCTGAGAACCATAGCAGTCCTCAATATTGTCCAGGGCCTAGCCAGCTGATGTAGGATGCCCAGGCATACTCTTTTGATGGTTCAGCAGTAGCATACATAAAATATACACATTGCAAAAACTTAGGAACAATGATATGCATGAAAGAAATGATAAATTAATCAGGCATAGATAAAATATTTAATGTCATTACAATTTGTACAAAGAAATTACATTAATTTTGATGGGATTAAGCAGGGCAAGCTACTTCTGATATTAGCAAAAATGAAAGCGTTTGATAGACAAGGAATTACTCCCAGCTAGAGAAGATGCACTACCTCTTTTCACCACAATTTAGACCTTTTGCTGGATATTTTCTGTTTGCTTTGCTGGACCCTTTCTCTACTCTTTCTTTAGATTAGCAACCTTTAGCAGCAACCAGGGAGGTTGACCTGCATAGGCTGCCTCACAGGCTTTTTTTTTCTTTGAGCTTTGAGTGTTTGCTGCTAAGAGAGAACCCCCGCAGGAGATGGTAGAAGGGCCATGAGCTATTCGGGAACTGGTTCCACCATCTAACATACATTTGCATCTATTGACTGAAGTTAGAGTGCCTGTCAGACCCTCTCCACAGAGCTTTCTTAGTCTCCAGGTTCTGGAAGCCACACATCCCCCTTGCTCTGCAGGCCTTGCAGTGGCGAGGGAACCCAATTCCTACTGCACTATCTCATATGGTAATTTCCCTATATCCTGGGGGCACTTTTACAATAGGTTCTCTCTCTCTCTCTCTCTCTCTCTCTCTCTCTCTCTCTCTCTTTTAGTTTGTTGAGAGAGAGAGAGAGAGAGAGAGAGAACAGGGGAGGGGCAGAGAGAGAGAGCGAGTGAGAGAATCCCAAGCAGGCTCCGTGTTGTCAGCACAGAGCCTGATGCAGGCCTCGAACTCATGAACTGTGAGATCATGACCAGAACCAAAATCAAGAGTCAGACCCTTAACCAACTAAATCACTCAGGCGCCTCTACAATAGTCTCTTTAAAAAAAATTTTTTTTAAGTTTATTTATTTATTTTGAGAGAGAGAGAAAGTACAAGCAGGGGAGGCCAGGGAGACAGAGAGAGAGAGAGAGAGAGAGAGAGAGATTGAGAGAGAGAGAGAATCCCAAGCAGACTCCACACTGACAGCCCAGAGCCCAATGCAGGGCTTGAACTCATAAACTGTGAGATCATCAGCTGAACCGAGACCAAGAATCAGGCGCTTAACAGACTAAGCCGCCCAGGCACCCCAATAGTCTCTTTTTAAAACTGTACTTGAATGATCCAATTTGAGTATGTCATCAATTTCCTACCAGTTCCTCACTGATAAAATCCTTTAGGACTCTACTGCTTTTGACCATACCCTAAAGAATTTGAAAATAAATAATGTAAAATGCCTAGGATATTCATAACACATTTTCCCCAACACAATGAAGTAATACTTATTCTCTTGTGTTTCTCCATTCATAACATGGTAAAAGAAAGAAAGAGGGGGTACAGGAAGAAAAAGAAGTAGAATAAAAACAGGAAGTTAACAGTAAACCAGGAAACAAAAGGAAATTAAGGTCAATCAGATGGGCAGTAGGGTCAAGTCATGAAGGGCTGAGTTTCTGAGGCCATCAATCCTGGGCTCAACCACACAGACACTTAATAACAGTGTGACATTGAGAAAGTTACTTTCCTTAAAATTTGAACTGTTGAAAATAATATTTCCTACTAACTGTTGAAAATAATATTTCCTACCTCATAACACTTTGGTAGGGATTGAGGAAAAAACATTTGTATCAATTCCTGGCAAACTTAGGCCTTTAGCTACTGATTTCTTTTTTTCTTTCCCCTAGGCTTCATTGAAGACTACTAAAATATCATGTAACTATTTTGGGCGTATTTTCATTGACATGAAATTAATTCAGAATTTGAAAGAGAACCAAAACCTACTCTTTCTGATTCCTAACACAAAAGCAAAATTAATCATTCCAACCTGCTCATAACCTGTTTCATAAATTTAGAGATTTAAGCATGAATTCAAGATTTTCAGGATCAATTCAGTTCATATTCCATAAAATGGAACTTTTGGTTTAATAAGGTAAACACAAAAATAGAACTTAACAATAAAATATCATAGAGGACACCAAAAAACATGTCTATCGGTTCTTGGATAATTATTTCATTTTACCAAGAAATTTTTAGAAGAATCATGTGTAAAACAACCAAGAGTATTTTGATTCACTTAATATATAATTCACCTCGCTCTCTGGAAAATGTGATTTTAAAAATGTGGAATGCTTAACTGGTAAGTATTAACACTTGAAAAATAGTATTAAATACACCAAGAATATTCACTGCTTTCTTTTAATTATTAAGAAATCATTATCCACTGGGGCATCTGGGTGGCTCAGCTGGTTGAGTGTCCAACTCTTGATTTCGGCTCAGATCATGATCTCACAGTTCGTGGGATTGAGCCCCATGTTAAGCTTTGTGCTTACAGCACGGAGTCTGCTTGGGATTCTCTCTGCTTTCTCGAGCTCTCTCAAAACAAATAAATAAATATTAAAAAAAAAAAAAGAAATCATTGTCCACTGGTTATCATTTTGCCTCTTTTCTTATTTTCCCATTGAATAAATTAAGAAAAAATACACACTTAAAATATATAAAAAACATATATGATATGTAGGTATATATGATATATTTTTAACATATTATAAATATATATAAATATTAATAGATTCAGAAATATGGTATATATAATAATATATTTTTCATAATCCAAGATGAACAAAATGAAAGTTTAATGAATATATGATACAGAACTTACCACCATATGTGCAATAGCTCTCTAGCATAATTGATGGTATTCAATAGGAATATAGCTATGATTATTATGGACCCGTACTTGGAAATCAGTGTTTTTTCTCAGTATGACTTACAAAGTACAAGGTGTATATAGCATTTTGAAACTTTCCTGTAGCATTTAAAAATCAAATTCAGATACAATGTACCACGTAGCAGAGAAAATCTTCAAATATAAACTCAAGAACATTTAAAAATCAGGGGCGCCTGGGTGGCTCAGTTGGTTAAGCGTCCGACTTCAGCTCAGGTCATGATCTCATGGCTTGTGAGTTTGAGCCCCACATCAGGCTCTGTGCTGACAGCTCAGAGCCTGAAGCCTGCTTCTTATTCTGTGTCTGCTTCTGTCTCTGCCCCTCTCCCACTTGTGCTGTCTCTGTCTCTCAAAAATAAATAAATGTAAAAAAAAATTATTTAAAAATCAAACCTAATTGCATCCACACCATGAATGGTATGGTGTTCATGCACATATGTGAACACATATGTGTATATATCACGTATACAACTGAAAGGCATTTGAAAAATATGTATGCGATCATAAATAAAAATTAGTGCCTTCTAAGTGTAGAACAGTATAAGCCATCTTTTTGATAATGGAAAATATTAAATAAGAGATATGAATCACTCTTGTAAGAAAGGAAACCAGTTTTAATTAAGGGGAGATTTTGAAGCAATCATTTGGCCCCTCAGTTTACTCAGCAGCAAAGCAGTAAATGCCCCTGCTCTGAATTATTTACAGTACCTTGTTCAGCAAATTAGCTGAACCAGTTGGGCTAAGATTCAAAGTTGCACTTCAGACTGAATTTTGTTACACTCTCATTTCCTTCATAGATTTCCTCCTCCTCTGTCACCTGATACCTAAGTTACAAAAACATACAAGGTAGGGGCCCCTGGGTGGCGCAGTCGGTTAAGCGTCCGACTTCAGCCAGGTCACGATCTCGAGGTCCGTGAGTTCGAGCCCCGCGTCGGGCTCTGGGCTGATGGCTCAGAGCCTGGAGCCTGTTTCCGATTCTGTGTCTCCCTCTCTCTCTGACCCTCCCCCGTTCATGCTCTGTCTCTCTCTGTCCCAAAAATAAATAAACGTTGAAAAAAAAAATTAAAAGAAAAAAATACAAGGTCTCTTAAATGTGCTACAGAAACCATATTCTACTACAAATACAAACTCTAACTCCTATTCTTGGTTTACTTTTAAGTTTTGTGAATCATGCTTTATGCTGAAATCATAAAGCATAGCTAGTGTTGGATATAAAGATAGTTTACATTTTATGATATTATCACTAATTCCTGTTTTTAATTTGTTTGCTTTGTGTCTTTTCCACCTTCCCATGGGGCTTTTTTTTCGCTAGTCATTGAAAACAAACAAACAAATCTACCTCAGTGTAACTTATGTTGCTTGAGAAAGCCGTTCCCCCTGTCAGTTTTTCTGCTGAAGTTTAAATTAGACTTACATTAAGGATGTCTTATGGTTTTTTGAACTCCAATATAATAGAAGCTGAATGTAAGCTTCATGGCAATAATATTTTTTATTTTGCTCACTAATGCAGTCCAAATACAGTGCTGGTACACTGTGGAAGTTTAATAAATATTTGTTAACTATGATCCTTTTTTATTTTTATTTTTATTTTTTAATGTTTATTTATTTTTGACAGAGAGAGAGAGAGACAGAGCATGAGTGGGGGAGGGGCAGAGAGAGAGAGAGACAGAGAGAGAGAGACAGAATCTGAAGCAGGATTCAGGCTCCGAGCTGTCAGCACAGAGCCCGACGCGGGGCTTGAACTGACAAACTGTGAGATCATGACCTGAGCCGAAGTCAGATATGATCCTTTTTTATTGTAACAAATATAAAAATTACAAAAATGCTTAAATTTAAAAATAAAAGATTTGTCTTCCATCATCTTGATTCTCAATAACTACTATTAAGTGGTATGTGTCTTTCAGACTTTGTTCTATGTATATCTACTTTTTTTTTTTTAGTTCTTAGTGATAATACATATTTTATATGCTAATTAGTTATATATTTTTCTAAATTTTTTTTAACGTTTATTTATTTTTGAGACAGAGACAGACCATGAATGGGGGAGGGTCAGAGAGAGAGGGAGACACAGAATCCGAAACAGGCTCCAGGCTCTGAGCTGTCAGCACAGAGCCCAATGCGGGGCTCGAACTCACGGACCGCGAGATCATGGCCTGAGCTGAAGTCGGACGCTTAACCAACTGAACCACCCAGGCGCCCCAATATATTTCTTATTCTGTTTCTATGCTTTGCCCTATTTTTCATTCTAGGAAAAATGGTAAATATAACAAGCTTCTGCTCTATGGCATCAGCTACAATTCATTCCTATGTTCAGTCACTGCATTAGTATTTTAAAATCATTTGGTGGGTTAAGTCACATTCCGAAATTTCCAGAAAGACTATTCTGATTTGTTACTAAAATATTATATAAGCTTGGAAAAGTTATTCACCATCTCCATGCTTTATATTCCTTGTCTATAAAATGGAGGCAACCTGTGAGTATGTGGCAAACTTTGGTCATAGAAAATGAATAATGAGTAGAAATTTCACCTCTCATGATCTAATCCCATGCCACCCCTGAGTAGGAATGAAATAAATTTCACATGCTGCAAAAGTAAGAGCTGATAATAGTCCCTTTTTTTCCTGTGTGATTAATAACATCATTTCAAGTATAAGCTTTAAAAATTTGAATAATATTGGAACACTATGGCATCATACAATCAAAACTTGAGAAAGTATTTATAATTATAAATCACAAGTGATATGAAACAGTTGGGACAGTTACCTAAACTTATTTAGGGTGAATCAGAATTAGAATGAAAATGTCTTATGGATTTTACTAGTGCATTTAAAAATTCTCCCTAATTTTGTAAGCATCTTTGCAGATACAAAGGAAAACTTGATTCTACCTCATTGCATTTTAAAGCAATCTTTTGGGGTACCTGGGTGGCTCAGTCAAATAACCGAGTCTTGATTTTGGGTCAGGTCATGATCTCACGGTTCAGGAGTTCAAGCCCCACATTGGGCTCTGCACTGACAGGGCAAAGCCTGCTTGGGATTCTCTCTCTCCTCCTCTCTCTGCCCCTCCTCTGCTCATGTGCATGCTCTCTCTCTTTCTCTCTCAAAAATAAATAAATAGGGGCGCCTGGGTGGCGCAGTCGGTTAAGCGTCCGACTTCAGCCAGGTCACGATCTCGAGGTCCGTGAGTTCGAGCCCCGCGTCAGGCTCTGGGCTGATGGCTCAGAGCCTGGAGCCTGCTTCCAATTCTGTGTCTCCCTCTCTCTCTGCCCCTCCCCCGTTCATGCTCTGTCTCTCTCTGTCCCAAAAATAAATAAACGTTGAAAAAAAAAATTTTATAAAAAAAAAAAATAAAAATAAATAAATAAATAAACTTAAAAAAAAATCTTTGGTCAAAGTACAAAGAGATTGCTCTGGATGTTAGTATAAAAATGCTGAGAGAGTATAATTCAGATTTTTTAAAAGACTCAACTGAGAAACTGAAGCCCGTTTTATAGCCTTCTGAGAAATCTATTTACAAAGTCTCTGGAAGTTTTCTTTATTTAGTATGTTTAAATTAAATTCAACCTGGCAGGAAGTTTTGTTGAACAAAAATTTCTTACACATACAAGAAATGTTATCTGTTGCTGTACTTGACTGATATCTAACCTAGCATTTGTGCTAATTGGAAATAACTCAGTGTCCATTCCTTTATAGGCTCTTACACTGCCAAATCACAGACGCTTTTTACAACTGGCTGCCTAGGAAGACCTAGGGTATGACAGTAAACAAGCTGAATAACTACTGAAAACGATATTGGAAAGAAAATTAGAACATATCCCTTGTTACTGTTTGGGCCCCACAGAATTTTTCATTATGCATTTTGCCTAAAGGGCTTTATGAAGTTGAGAAAACTAGTGACTGAATTTTAATATATGAAATCCACACCTAAAAAGAGCAGATCATGACCCTACTGAAGTCTAAAAATACCCTCTGATGCCTTCAGACCTTGATTGTGTTACAATATTCTTCTTAGGTTGCTAAACTAAGAATTACTGCTAATGGAGACTGTAATATATGAGGGAGATTTGGTGTAGTTGTTCAGTTTGTTGACCCATGAACCACAAGAATATTTGATACCTTATGTAAAACTTTTCAAATTTCTGTTTCCTTTCTGCTGAATGAGAAAATCTATTTATAGATTACATGATAACATGAAAAGCATGGCAGGGGTTTTTGTTTTCAGGCAATAAAAACATAATGGAAGTCTTCCCTGGTAATGAAAAACAGTTCGACAAGTGTAATTCTGTAATTGCTTAAACGAGGACCACTTTTTAAAACCTGGTCTTTCAGTTTTCCAACTGGTTGTGAAAATAAGATACACCTCTTAGTAGTCGTTCATACATCGTACCTATTTCTTTCTTATTATAGTTTCTTTTAATTTTTTAATTTTTTTTAAATTTATTTTTGAGAGAGAGAGAGACAGTACTAGCAGGGGAGGGGCAGAGAGAGAGAGAGACAGACAGAATCTAAAGCAGGCTCCAGGCTCTGAGCTGTCACAGAGCCCAACGTGGGGCACAGGCCGCAGGGTGCAGGGCGCAGGGCTCAGGGCTCGAACACACAGCACAAATCGAATCATGAGATCATGACCTGAGCCGAAGTCAGAGGGTTAACCGACTGAGCCACCCAGTTCCCCTTTAGACCTTGTAACTATTTCACAGGTATGTCTCAGTGGTTAATGGAAGTACCAAGACTTGAAAGGTGTATTCTAACATATGTAATGAATGGTTACTGAAATGCACAAGGGTGAGAAGAAGGAAGGAAGGAGGGAAGGAGGGAAAAAAGGAAAGAAGTAAGGGGGGGAGGGAAAGGAGAGAGGAAGAGAGAGAGGGAGGGAAGAAGGAAGGAAAGAAATTTGGTCTAATAAACCATGCCTAAAATCAGCCTGCATTCCCAAATAGATTAGTCAGCTCGGGAACTTGTCTGTTGCAGTTCCATTTGGAGACATGAGACATTTATTAAGCATACTATTTTAGGTAACATGCACTGCAGGCAGTGATCTAGTTGTTCAAATAATATGTTATTATAACCTGTTAGATAATTCTCTGTATGTAATGAAGTAAGAACTTGAAGCAAGCATATGAGAGTGACTCAAAGGGTATTTTGTTGTTCTAGGCATATACTGTCTCAATTGATTTTTCAAAATGCTGCAGAAAAATATGAATAAAGGAACATCTATGGTATGTTGTAGCATTGTTTGTAATAACTAAAAATTGGAAGGAACCTAAATATCCATTAATAGATATGGTTGAATACATTATAAGCACTCCAGTGTTGAATATCATGCAGTCGTTAAAATGAGCTCTGCACAATTGGAAAATTTTCAAAACAAATTATTAACTAAAAATGTAAGCCACAGAACAATACATTTACAATTATTCCATTTGTGTAAAAATATTTAAAGTTATATGTGTGTATGTATGCAAATACTTATCAAAAGGAAAGGAACTTTGAGATTGTTTGAATCTTTCATAATAGAACGTATTCATGGATTACTTAAGAAATTAAACAGACATCTGAAAATAGCAGTTATATTTGGGTTCAAATTGGTTCATTGTGTGTTTAGCATGCAGCTGGGTACAAAATTAGTGCTCTTTGTTCTAGTTCCTTTGGTTTCTTGTCAGTTTTTAAGGCAAATATATTACAGTTACTGCTTACAACATATGGGCATTCCATCTGATTTCCAAAATACAGTGAAAATAAAATCTGTCAATCTTAGAAAAAACTCACTTAAGGAGGTTTAAGAAGAAAAGTCTGGGAGCCCTGCCCTTAGTTTGTTTTGGGATAAGGCTTTCAGGACTTTAAAATAGAATTCCTTATCATAATTTTTATTTTTAATTATAATCAGTTCATTAGACTTCTCAATATTTGTTGAGACTCTGAAGGTACTAAGCTTACTTAGTGCTTCTAAACCAGGGTCACTGAAATTTTCTCAAGAGAAATCAAACTCACAAATAATTAGCAACTCCCCCTTTCTCCCCCAGCCATAAAATAAGCAGGATACTAGGAAGAGAAAAATAAAATTTGATGTCACTGTTATCCATAAAAGTGCCTTGATTGCAGAAAACCTAAAATTATTTCTCAGTTGTCTTAAACAATAAGAAAAATGTGTAATTTCACACAGCAAGGGTTTTTTCCAAGAAGGGTGCCTGGGAAGGTAATGGGTCACCAACAGAGAATCTGAGAAGTGGGCTATTTTTTCTACCAACAACTAAGGTGGATCAGTCTTTATAAGTACAGAAAAATGACTCATGTCATAGGAGTTGCAGTTCGAAGGGTCTAGCAGGATAGTCTCCAAAGAATCTATAAAACCATATTTAAGAATGACTCAGCTTAAAAAAAAAAAAAAAAGAATGACTCAGCTTTAAACATCTGCCAAACCAGAGAGTACAAAGCCATTTTAAAATAGCACTAATCATGGAAGAACTTTTCTGCCTCCCTTTCCTCTCCTCCCTCCTAGTCCTCCAACTTAGTGGGGTCAGCAACAAGAGCTGAGAATGTGGAAGGAGGTAAACAAACAAGAAAGATGTCTACCATATCCCCTTTTGCAAAGGCCTGCCTACCATTAAGCTCTTGCTAAGTAAGGGGGTGAATACAGAAATCCTTTTATTAATGAAGATTAAAATGCTGAATTAACATAATGGCCTGGAAATTGGAATTTTGGATTCCAGCAACTGTATTTACTGCATAATGTGATTTAAAGTGGTGGGTGGCTCAGTCAGTTAAGCATCAGACTCTTGATTTCAGCTCAGGTCATGATGTCACAGTTTGTGGATTTGAGCTCCATGTTGGGGCTCTGCGCTGACAGGGCAGAACCTGCTTGGGATTCTCTCTCCCTCCCTGGCTCCCCCTCCCCCACTCGTTTTCTCTCTCTCTCTCTCAAAATAAATAAACAAATAAATAAATAAACATAAAGATAGTACTAAAGTATTAAAAAAAAATAAAGTGGTGGTTCAACTTTGTATAACATAAGCATGAAGAGGAAAGTTAAGGGAGAATTTGGGTTATCTCCCAAATACCCAGAAAGAAATTCTTCTGTTGAATATATTTTCTGAGGGAGATTTGGAAATAATTATCTCTTTAGATTCATGGACTGTCTTCCTTTTTTTTTTTTTTTTTGGTATATTTAAACAGTTCCCTTCCTATTGTATAGTATGCACAAGCACTTAAATGTTCTTAAGTCACTTCTAACAAACCTCCTCATTTTCACATTCCCCGTGTGCTATCCTGACCTCTGTCTCTGCTCCCTTTTAAGATCGAACTTCCAGAAAAAAGATGTTTATGTTTGATATAGTTGATATCTGTTATTTGTATCTGCCTAGCATTTGGGGGGATGTGAGTGGGAACTGTTCCTCACCTACTCCATGTGGGTGGGTATCAGAGGCGTCTATCCCAGGACCTTGAATTCTTGACCTCAGCAGTGGGCATTTGATACTGATTCCACAAATCATAGTGGTCCACCTCTTTGGAAACAGTGATTGGCCTAAGAATACACTACTCTTTCCCCCATTAAATGATCTTGGCAACCTAATCAAAATCAACCAACTGTAAATGTAAGGGTTTATTTCTGTACTCTTAATTATATTCCATTAATCTATTTGTCTAACCTTATTCCAGTATCACACTGGAATTGCTGTAGCTTTATAGCAAGTTTCAAAATTGGAAAGAGTGAGTCCTTCAACTTTGTTCTTTTTTCCCAAGTTTTGGTTATTTTTGGTCACTTGAATTTCCACATTAATGTTAAGGTGAGTTTTTCAATTTCTTCAAAAATTGCAGTTGGATTTTGATATGGATTGTTTTGAATCTATAGATCAATTTGAGGAATATTGACATCTTAATTATATTGTCTTCCAATTCATGATCATGGAATGTGTGTACATTTATTTAGATCTTCATTAATCTCAATAATATTTTATAATTTTCAGTGTACAAGTCTTGGACTTTTTTTGTTAAATTTATTCCTTAGTTTTTTATTCTTTTTGATGCTATCATAAATGGAATTGTTTTATTCATTTTGCTTCAGATTGTTCATTGCTAGTGTGTGTAATTGATTTTGTATATTAATCTTATATCTTGTAAACTTGCTAAACTTGTTTATTAGTTCTGACATTTTAGTGGAGTCCTTTGGATTTTCTACATACAAGATTATATCATCCTCAAGTTAGATAGTTTTGCTTCTTCCTTTCTAATCTAGATGTCTTTTATTCCTTTTTCTTGCCTAATTGCACTAGCTAGAACCTCTAGTACAATATTGAACAGAAGTGGTGAGAGCAGAGCTACTGTTTATTTATGATCTTTGGGAAAATCATCCAGTTTTTCACCATTAAGTTGATATTAGCTATGGGTTTCTTGGAGATGCTCTTTATCTGGTTGAAGAAGTTTCCTACTGTTTCAAGTTTGTTTAGTATTTTCATCATGAAATGTGTTTGAGTCTCTCTAACGGTTTTTCTGCATCTAGGTCATTATGTGGGCTTTATCCATTTTTCATCTTATGTACTTTACTTATTTATTTATTTATTTAATTTATTTATATACTTATATTTATTTTTAAGTAAGCTCTATGCCTAATGTGGGGCTTGAACTCAGGACCCTGAGATCAAGAATTGCGTTCTACCAACTGTTTCAGCCAAATACTCCCATATGTACATTTTAAACTTCGATAGGCAATCCTAAATTGCTCTTCCTAAGCTATTTCTACTTAGCTGCAATTTATATTCCTGAAAGAAATTATGAAACTTTCCACTTTCCTAACTGTCAGCAATGATTGTTATTAAGGTCAATCTAATAGGTAAAAAATGATATCTCATTGTTTTACTCTGCATTTTTCTGATAACTAGTGATGTTGAAGATATTTTAATATTTTTCTATTTGTGGATATTTATATTTTCTTTTTGTGAACTGTGACAATATCAATATCCTTTAGTCATTTTTCTACAGCCTCATTGATCTTTCTTATTTGTGGAAACTCCTTACATATATTGTAGGTATTTATTTCATGTAATTTATGAACAGTTTAGGTATTTCATGCAAGTTCATAAAAAGGTAATTGTGAAGAATATAAAAAAATCATTCATTTTGCCTTAATCATGCATTCAAATTACTTTTTTGTTAATATCTTACATGAATAAAACTCAGGGACTCCTTTTTTTTTTTTTTTTTTAAGGCCTTAACAAGGTAAAATGCTTACCGTAACATCTTTGACACATTTAAGATTATATTCTGCTGATGCCTTTTTGCTAAAGAGCTGATCATAAAGGAACTAAAAATTTCTGGTGTTAAAAACCATCATTATAACCATGCCCTATAATTTTTCATGTTGTTTCTGTACTCTTTCAATTATATACTAATCTGCTCTTGACTGCTGAACAGAATTGGCATTTCCAAAGGAAATGCTTTGGTTGTTTGTGTCTTTCAAGGAATTTTAATATTTTATATAATTTGTTGAATTTTAGGACATAAAGTTGTTCATAATATTTCCTTATTATACTTTTCATATCTGTAGAATCTGAAGGCAATTCACTTCTCTCATTTCTGTTCTTGGTCATTTGTGTCTTCTCTCACTTTTCTGTATCAGTCTGACCATCAGTTTTTCAATGTTACTGACCTTTTAATATAACCAGCTTTTGTTTTTATTGATCTCTAATCTGTTTCCTGTTTTATTGACTTCTGCTGTGGTTTTATTATTTCCTTTATTCTGCTTACCTTGGGTTTCATTTGATCTTATTTTCTTAGTTTCTTATGACTGGAGATAAGTCATTGATTTGAGGCCTTTTCTAAGATAGGTATTTAATGTTATAAATTTTCCTCTAAATACTGCTTAGGGGTATTCTACACATTTTGATGTGTTTATATAATTTCAGTTACAAAGACTTTCTAATTTCCCTATTAATTTCATTGACCCATTGGTTATTTAGAAATGTTTTTTTTTAGTTTCCAACTTTTTTTATAAAATTTTTTTATGTTTATTTATTTTTAAGAGACAGACAGGGGCGCCTGGGTGGCTCAGTCGGTTAAGCGTCTGACTTCGGCTCAGGTCATGATCTTGCGGTCTGTGAGTTCAAGCCCCGCGTCGGGCTCTGTGCTGACCGCTCAGAGCCTGGAGCCTGTTTCAGATTCTGTGTCTCCCTCTCTGTCTGACCCTCCCCCGTTCATGCTCTGTCTCTCTCTGTCTCAAAAATAAATAAACGTTAAAAAAAAAATTTAAAAAGAGACAGACAGACACACACACACACACACACACACAGAGAGAGAGAGAGAGAGAGAGAGAGAGAGAGGGTGCAAGAGAGGGTGCACCCAGTGGGGGAGTGGCAGAAAGAGAGGTAGACAGAGAATCCCAAGCAGGCTACACACTGTCAGCTCAGAGACTGATGAGGGGTTTGTGTGCCGTGCTCCTAGTTTCCAAACTTTAGAGAATTTTCCAGATTATATATATTTTTAAGGTTTTTAAAAATTTATTCTGAGATAGGAAGTGCAAGCAGTCAAGGGGCAGAGAGAGAGACGAAGAGAGAGAATCCCAAACAGGCTTTATGCTGTCAGCACAGAGCCGATACGAGGCTTGAACTCATGGAACCGTGAGATCATGACCTGAGCTGAAATCAAGAATCAGAGGCTTAAGTGACTGAGCCACCCAGGTGTCCCTCCAGATCATACTTTATTATTGATATCTGAAATAATTATACATTCTTTAGAGAACATACTTTGTATGATTTCAATTCATTTAAATTTTTAAGTTTTGGGGGTACCTGGGTGGCTCACTTGGTTAAGCCACTGACTTCGGCTCAGGTCATAATTTCACAGTTTGACAGTGCATGGCCTGCTTGGGATTTTCTCTCTCTCTCTCTCTCTCTCTCTCTCTCTCTCTCTCTCCCTCCCTCCCTCTCTCTCTCTCTCTGTGCCCCTCAGTGTTAACAGCTCATAGCCTGCCTGCTTCAGATTCTGTGTGTGTCTCTCTCTGCCCTTTCTCCACTTGTACTGTCTCCATCTTTCTCAAAAATAAATAAAAACATTAAAAAAAATTTTTTTAATGTTTGGATTTAAATATATCTCCTTGCTATTTATTTTCCATTTTTGTTTTTTGTTCACTTTTCACTCTTTTTCTGCCTTGTTTTGGACTAATTGAACATTTTTATTATTCCATTTTATCTCTATTGTTGGCTTATTAGCTATGACTCTTTGATAGTTATTTTAGCTATTGCTTTAGAGTTTACAGAATATATCTTTAAATCATCACAGTTTATCTTCAAGTGATATTAAATCACTTACCATATGGTATAACAACCTTATAACAGTATATTGGCATCTGTTTCTTCCCAGCCTTCATAGTATTGTTGTCATACATTTTACTTCTACATATTTTATAAACCCCCAAACATTATAATTTTGCTTTAAACAATTATATTTTTTATTTTAATGTTTATTTATTATTTATTCTTGAGAGATAGAGAGAGACAGAACACAAGCAGGGGAGGGGCAGAGAGAGAGGGAAACGTAGAATCCAAGGCTCCAGGCTCTGAGCTGTCAGCCCAGAGCCTAACGTGGGGCTCGAACCCACGGACCCTGAGATCATGACCTGAGCCGAAGTCGGACACCTAACCGACTGAGCCACTCAGGCGTCCCAGCAATTATCTTTTAAAAATATTTAAATAATAACGGAAAATATTTTTATAGTTACCTACATTGTTTACCATTTCTGGTACTCTTCATTCCTTTGCATAAACCCAGATTTCCATCTGCTATTATTTCCTCCTGATTGAAGGACTTCTTTCAACATTTTTTGTATGCAGTTTTGTATGCTGATGATGAATTCTTTCAGTTTTTGTATATCTGAGTAAGTTTCTTTTTTGCCTTCATTTTCGGCAGATATTTTTGCTGAATATAGATTTCTAGGTTAATGGCTTATTCCTTTCAGTATTTTAAAGATGTTACTTCTACCCTCCATTGTTGCCAACTAGAAATCTGTAATCTTTGTTCCTTCCATACACAATGTGTCTTTTTTCCTCTAGCTGCTTTTAAGATTTTCTCAGGGTCACCCTGAGAATACATGCAGCTCCTGACTGTTGAGTTGTATCTCTTGCCTGGACCCTGTCTTTTAGGTAGGTAAAGTGATAACCTAAAGTTTACCAGTCACTAAGAAAAACTCTTCCGCAACTCCAGATGTTTTGTTACTTTTTTTAGTCTTTTCTCTGCTTTTGTATTTTTCATTTGGATAGTTTTTATTTCCACATTCTTTTATTCAGTAATCTTTGATTCTGCCATGTCTTCCTCTAGTTAGTTTTATCCAGTGTATTCTTTCATCTCAGATATTATAGTTTTCTTTCATTTATTTATTTATTTATTTATTTATTTATTTATTTATTTATTTATTTATTAAGTAGGCTTCATACCCAGTACGGAGCTTGAACTCATGACAGTGATATCAAGACCTGCACTGAGTTCAGAAGTTCAACCAACTGAGCCACCCAGGCACCCCTCCAATATTGTAGTTTCCATCTCTAGATGTTCAATTTATGTCTTCCTGAAAATATCTTCTTTGTACATTCTTCATCTTTCCTCTAACTTACTGAACATATGGGTATATAGTTATAATGTGTGGAATACATGTCTTAATGTGCTTATCTATTAATTCTATCATCTGTATCATTTCTGGATCAGTTTCTATTGATTACTTTTTCTTTCCTTGCTTATCTGCACACTGGGTAATTTTTTGACTGTATTATGACATTGTAATTTTACCTTATGTGGTAAAAGAGACATTTTTGTATACCTAAGAAGATTTTTGAACTTTGTTCTGGGATATAGCTAAGTTGCATGGGCACTGTTTGATCCTTTTGGATCAAATTTTGATAGGCAATACCAGCAGAGCATTTAATCTGGGGTAATTTTGCCCCATTTCTGAGGCAAAACCTTTTGTATAGTTGACCTTATATTGCATGAATTATGAGGTTTTTCAATCTGAGTGTTGGTAACTGGAACTGTTTCTAGTCCTGTATGAGGTTTGAGGCTTATACCTGTAATCTTTTGAACACTTCTCCCCCTGGTCTATAGTGGTTTCTTTATATGTATGCATTGATCAGCACTCAGCAGAGTACTCTAGGGGAAACCTGTGCAGACCTCTGGAGTTCCCCTCTCAGTGCAGATTTCTTCTCTATGGGACTGTGCTTTGTGAACTCTAACTATTTTGGCCTCTCAAATGCCCAGCTCCAACCCCTCACATCAGGAAGACCACTAGGGTAATTCTTCTTGTGTCACAGCCTGGACATTCCCTTAAGGCAGTTAACTGGGCAATTGTAAAGCTCAATTTATTTGTTTCCTGTCTCAGAAGTCATTACCCTTTCTTATTTAGTGCTCAGTGTCTTTTAAAACTACCATGTGATGTATTTTGTCAGGTTTTGGGTTGTTTCGAAAGGGAGTGTGTATCTGGTCCTAGTTACTCCACCTTGGTCAGAAGGAGACATCCTTCATACTGTTCATTTAACTGTCCTTTTGCCCAAACAAGTTAAAGCCTCAGCTGTTCCCTCCTTTGTAATTCAGACTACTCAAAATCATCTCAGCTCCAGGTATTTCTGGTATCTTCCCTCTGATCACATTATACCTGCTCAATCTTTCATTGTGTTGTATATTAGTTGATGGATTAAAGGACCAGTGCTAATGATCTAATGTATCTTTCATTCTAGCAATTAAATTTTTCAAAATGTTTTTTTTAATTTTTAAATGTTTATTTGTTTATTTATTTATTTTAATGTTTATTTATTTTTGAGAGAGACAGAGATAGAATGCGAGTGGGTTGGGGCAGAGAGAGAGGGAGGCACAGAATCCAAAGCAGGCTCCAGGCTCCAAGCTGTCAGCACAGAGCCCAATGCGGGGCTTGAACTCATGAGCTGTGAGATCATGACCTGAGCCAAAGTCTGACACTCAACCGACTGAGCCACCCAGGCGCCCCTTTATTTGTTTATTCTGAGAGAGAGAGAGAGAGAGGGGGGAAGAGAGAGCTTGAGTGGGGGAGGAACAGAGAGAGAGAGAGGGAGAGAGAGAATCCCAAGCGGGCTCCATGCTGTCAGCACAGAGCCCAACATGGGGCTCAATCTCATGAACAGTGATATGACCTGAGCCAAAATTAAGAGTCGGAGGCTCAACAAACTGAGCCATCCTGGCATCCCCCCCCCCCAAATTTTCTTAAATAACACTTTTTTCTGTTTATAATAATAAAAATGCACATTCTAAGGAGAATGTGTGAAGAAGAATCTGAAAATCACCTGTAATTAATTGCTCTATTTAGAGAGAAATGCTATAAATATTTTTTGGTTTATCCCAGGATTTTTTCTGTGTATTTTTTTAAATTTATGGAAAAATATATCCATTTTTATATATACCCATATATATATATGTGTGTGTGGGTGTGTGTGTGTGTGTGTGTGTGTGTCTGTGTGTGTCTGTGTGTGTGTCTGTGTGTGTATATATTTAATTTAAATTTTAGTCAGTTAACCTACAGTGCAATATTGGTTTCAGGAGTAGAATTCAGTGATTTATCACATACATACAACACCCAGTGCTCATCACAAGTACCCTCCTTAGTACCTATCACCTATTTAGCCCATCCTCACCCACCTCTCTCCATCAACCTTCAGTTTGTTCTCTATCATTAAGAGTTTCTTGGTGGGGTGCCTGGATAGTTTAGTCATTTGAGCGTCTGACTCTTGAATTCAGTTTGGGTCATGATCCCAGGATTGTGGGATCAAGCCCCAAGTCAGGCTTCACATTAAGTGTGGAGCCTGCTTGACATTCTCTCCCTCTGCCTTTCTCCCCTGTTCACACATGTAATCTCTCATTCTCTCTCTAAAAAAAAAAGTCTGTCTTCTTTCTTAAATTTCCCATATGAATGAAATCATATGGTATTTGAATTTTGCCGACTTATTTCACTTAGCATAAGGCATTCTAGCTCTATTCATGTTGTTGCAAATGGCAAGACTTCATTCTTTTTGATTGCTAATATTCCATTGTATATATATATACCACATCTTCTTTATCCATTCATCAGTTGGTGGACATTTGGACTCTCTCCATAGTTTGGCTATTGTTGATAGTGCTGCTATCAATTTTGGGGCACATGTACCCCTTCAAATCTGTGTTTTTATATACTTTGGATAAATACCTAGTAGTACAATTGCTGGATCACAAGGTAGTTCTATTTTTAACTTTTTGAGGAACCTCCATACTGTTCTCCAGAGTGGCTGCCCCAGTTTGCATTCCCACCAATAGTGCAAGAGGGTTCCCCTTTCTCTGAATCCTTGCCAACATCTGTTGTTTCTTCTGTTGTGAATTTTAAGCCACTCTGACAGGTGGTATCTCATTGTAGTTTTGATTTGTATTTCCCTGATAATGAGTGATGCTGAGCATCTTTTCATGTGTCTGTTAGCCATCTGGATGTCTTCTTTGGGAAGTGTCTATTCATGTCTTCTGCCCAATTCTTAACTGGGTTGTTTTTTTGGGTGTTGAGTTTGAGAAGTTCTTTACAGATTTTGGATACTAACCCTTTATGAGATATTCATTTGCAAATATCTGCATTCCATAGGCTGCCTTTTAGTTTTGTTGATTATTTCCTTTGCTGTGCAGAATCTCTTTTTTTAATGTTTTTTTTTAAGTTTGATTTATTTATTTTGAGAAAGAGAGAGAGAGCACAAGTGGGGAAGGGACAAACAGAGAGGGAGAGAGAGAATCCCAAGCAGGCTCTGCACCACCAGTATGTAGCCCAGGCTACATGCGGGGCTTGAACTCACGAACCTCAAGATCATGACCTGAGCTGAAGTTAGACACTTAACCAACTGAGCCACCAAGATGCCCTATGAAATGTTTATTTATTTTGAGAGAGTTGGTGGGGAAGAGAGAATCCTAAGCAGGTTCTGCACTGTCAGTGCAGAGCCCGATGTGGAGTTCAAACTCACAAACTGTGAGATCATGACCTGAGCTGAAGAGTTGGATGCTTAAGTGACTGAGCCACCCAGGCACCCCAGAAGTTTTTATCTTGAAATAGTTCATGTTTGCTTTTGTTTCCCTTGTTTTCGATGACGTGTCTACTAAGAAATTTCTCCTGCTGATGTCAAAGAGGTGGCTGCCTGTGTTTTTTTCTAGGATTTTGATGGTTTTCTATCTCACAATTTGGTCTTTCATCCATTTTGAATTTATTTTTGTGTATGGTATAAGAAAGTGGTCCAGTTTCTGGTCACCTGTCCAGTTCTCCCAACACCATTTGTTGAAGACACTCTTTTTTCTCTTGGATATTCTTTCCTGCTTTGTCAAAGATGAATTGACCATATAGTTGTGGGTCCATTTCTGGGTTTTCTATTATGTTCCATTGCTCCATAGTTTTTGTGCCAGTACATACTGTCTTAATGACTACAGCTTTGTAATATAGCTTAAAGTCTGGAATTACAATGCTTCTGGCTTTGTTTTTCTTTTTCAAGATTGCATTGGCTTTTTGGGGTCTTTGTGGTTCCATACAATTTTTAAGATTGTTTGTTCTACCTCTGTGAAAAATCCTGGTGGTATTTTGATAGGGATTGCATTAAATGTATAGACTGCTTTGGGTAGTATGGACTTTTTAACAATGTTTGTTCTTCCAATCCATGTGCATGTGATGTTTTTCCGTTTCTTTGTGTCCTTTTCAATTTCTTTGATATATGTTCTATAGTTTTCAGAGTACAGCTCTTTTACCTCTTCAGTTGGGTTTATTCCTAGGTATCTTATGGGTTTTGGTACAATTGTAAATGCGATCAAGTCCTTGTTTTCTTTTTTTGCTGCTTCATTATTGGTGTGTAGAAACACAACAGATTTCTGTATGTTGATATTATTGTGTATTCAGAAAGAAATATTCTAAATATTTTGTTAGTTTATCCTAGGGTTTTTTTCTGTGTATTTTTAATGGAATCACAAATATGCAATTCTGCATCCTGTTTTTTTCACTCCACATTTTAGTAAGCTTTTTCTCTGTTATTGAAACTTCTTTGAGAAGAAATTTAAGTGGCTGCAGAGTATTCAGTTTAACAATATTTGAATATTTGGGTAGTTTCTGATGTTCACTATTTTATATAACACTTGACAAATATATTTCTGTGTCTCTGATTATTTCTAGAATAAAGTCTCAAAATGGAATTACTAGATTAAAAGGTACAAGCCTGTTTAAAGTTCTTAATGAATATTACCATTTTTCCCTCCAGAAATATTATACCAATTTGTACCCTCACCAGTAGTGTGTGAGATTATCCATCTCATTATCTTGTTTTTATTAAATATCAAACTAGCAGGGGCTTTCTAGAGAGTGGGGAAAAACTTATTCACAAGGAATTATTTTAGTGATGGAAATTTCATGTGCTATAGTTGATAGTAGATCCTAAGATCTCTGAGTACAGTTGTCTAGTTTGCACACTGAGCAGAAAGACCTAGCTGAGGTGGCCAGGGGAGGTTAAAATCCAGTTCATGCTTTGCTTTCTAAGTTGAATATCCATAGGGCTTTTTCTAATTGAAAAGAACTATAAAGTCAGGTGGTGGCCCTGATAGCTACGATTTATCCATGGTATTACCATGTGTAATGCTAAGTCTGACACTGCTAAGTGTTTTTTATTTTTATTTTTTTTATTATTTTTTTTTCAACATTTATTTATTTTTGGGACAGAGAGAGACAGAGCATGAACGGGGGAGGGGCAGAGGCAGAGGGAGACACAGAATCGGAAACAGGCTCCAGGCTCCGAGCCATCAGCCCAGAGCCTGACGCGGGGCTCGAACTCACGGGCCGCGTGATGGTGACCTGGCTGAAGTCGGACGCTCAACTGACTGCGCCACCCAGGCGCCCCTAACACTGCTAAGTGTTTTAAATGTATTATCACATTTAGTCATAAGAACCCTGTATTGAAAGTATTATTATTTTCATTTTTGAAATGAAAAAGCTTATGATTAGAGAACTTATATAGCCTTACCTAAGTTACAGAACTGATAATGTATTGCAGTCTGAATTCAAATTATAATTGTCTGATTCTGAACCTACTATGTTATACTGTCAGTGATTGATTTTTAGTTAAGTGGGCCACCAAACGTTCCTCAAATCTTTCTGGTAGGTCTTTTAGGCAGATAAAATAGTCACAGTTTATCAGTCACTAAAGAAAAATAAAACAAAGATAACATGATGGTTTGAAAACCTTTGTCCTCTGACGAGGGATGAAAATTTTTTACTTTGATTACCCAACGTACATACAGGTTGATTGTGTAATAATAGGTGATGTACATTTGTAAAAGTAGACAGTCTAGAAAAAGCATATTCCCATTACAGTTTTCTACGTACTGTTGTATTTTGTGGTGAGGAACACCTAAAGAACAGTACTTGCTCACACCCCTCACAAAATATTATGGCCAAATCAATTTTAGTAGAGAGCTGTGAGAGAAAGTAGGATGAGCAATATAATGACTTGGTAGGAAAACGATTCATTTAATGTCCTGTTAACTTTTTTTCAATGATAAGCCACAGTGGAGTATTACTGTAATCATTCATTAAATCAGGGGTGACTATAATTCTTCATTACAAAGAAATTACCTATCTTGCAATCTCTAAATCTTGGTTCTGGCTCTCACTTGATGCAAGACACCACTCAGTGGGGAGCAAGGCCCTGAGTGGAATATCATGATCTTTCATTTGTCATTTGTCTTTCCTTAGTTCCATTCTACCTACTGGAGTGTGATTCAAGTGGTCATGTTGTGTCTACTTAAATACTATATTCATTGATATTTGACCCTTGGGAAAGAGGTCGGTTATCTCCCACATCTAACAAGCTCTGGTTATAAATATAATATCTTCCCTGTTCTCCTAGGCAATAATAATGCTCACATTTGGGGGCTCCAACTGATTCTGCAGTAATCATTTTGTGAAAGGCAGAAATCACTGAAATTTCACCTATTGATAGAAAGGTAAATATAGAAAAGGCACTGGTTATGGTTACGGAAGAAAAAAAAGTATAATCTGTTTGCTTTAGTTAGTTTAAGATGTTTGTAAATGTGTTGATTTCTGGGTTTTGACTGCTCTTCAATGTTATACTTTAGATAAATGTTAATCAAAAATCCAGTCAACATTATGTGTTGATCCCTGGGGGAAAATAGAACTTGGATGTAATAGAAACTTAGTATTTTTTTTAACATGTGTTGTATGGCTTGATGAAGTGATTGATGTATGTAAGAATTTGAGGCTTCCAGTTTTGAGTAAATGAAAGTTGGCTTGAAGTGCAATACTTTTAAAGTACATTCATCCTCTGGCCATCATCTAGGTAGGGCTTACATTTTCATTGATTTGTAGTCTAGATAATTTATTTATAAAATTGGGAAAAATTTGGGAAGCTGAGAAAGGGATTAGTCTTATCACTTGGCTATATCGTGACAATGTTTCTGACATTTTAGGGTTATTATTTATTGACATAATATCTGGGATTCTCTTTTAATATTTAGTTTCAAGAGTAAGATAAAGAGGCAGTGATGAAGCTCAGGAATGAGTTCTGCCTAAAAGACAATTGTCATGATTACTCTTTGCACACAACCTGCAATCAGGGACAATATGAGCATCTAAGGTTATAAAAATTCAAATCATAAGTGCTGCATAAAGGGTGCATCCTTATATACTTGAAACATATTCCATACTACTTTGGCTTTAAATCTCTCTAATTTTTCTATTCGATTACAAGTTATTCATTTGGGGAGCAATAAAGAAATTCCAACTTGAACTGCCTCACATCTTTTAATTGGAATTTTCCCAAAGCACAAAAGTAAAAATGTAAAAGTTGCTGTATTTCATTAGTTTTATTCTTTTGAATGTTGCTACGCTGAAAGCTCTGTGTGAAATTATTAGAAGACAAATTTTCAAATGGTTGTAAAAGAAGATGCATATATGGGGACTCACTCAAAGGGCATTATTTAAAAAAGAAATTTTCCAGCCACCCACATCTCAGGGTGGCTATGCCCATTCAAGGATAGAGAATCCACCATCTGTATGATTATTTTTACATTTGAACTTTTTTTATACACCAGAGAGACTCAAAACTTTCAGGGTCATTTGCCCAGCATGTAGTGGAATGTCCTGTGCAATAGATTCCAATTAATATAACCACGTTCAATGGCCGTGTACCACCAATGATGTGTAACTGCTTTCCACTTGGCTTTATATGGCACTTCTTTGTTGCAGCTGCAACCAGGTCTATCGCCCCTTTGATAAAAATTTCAGTTACCCCAGGGAGAA
Organism: Prionailurus viverrinus; assembly: GCF_022837055.1. Taxonomy (NCBI): domain Eukaryota; kingdom Metazoa; phylum Chordata; class Mammalia; order Carnivora; family Felidae; genus Prionailurus; species Prionailurus viverrinus. The sequence continues at coordinate 73,030,365 of NC_062569.1, read as the reverse complement.
GCTTTTAACTTTATTAAGCATTGAAGTCTGCACTTGTGTTCTTCTTTGGAAGAGCAGATCAAAAGCACACTTTCTAAGGAAGTAATCTGAAAAATTAGGATAGCACTTGCGGACTTTGGCAGTAATGTTTTTCTGTAATTGAAACCTAAGAACCTGTGTCAACTGACTAGACTATTATGAACTTCTTAGCATTTAACAAACCTTTCTCTTTTTCTGAAAGTAAATAGGGTTCCTTGATTCTATTTAACCAGTTCTTTAGCATGCTGTGTTCTTTTTGTTGTGGTTAAGAAAACCTCAGTCCAGGTTTAAAGATAGGGAACTGACAATCAAGGAAAAAAGCAATTAGATGATCAAGTTGTGGTATAGAGAAAAGCCTGTGGTTTTCAGTTCTATCTCTGGCATTAACTCACTGTAAAAACTTAATTTTTCTGGGCCACAGTTTTTTCATCTTTTAAAAATGAAGAGAGGTTAGCTGATCTGTTAAGATTTCTGCTGAATTTGAAATTCTCTGAATTTAAATGTTGGTCCAGACACTGGCAACACCTCCTATTAGCTTTGAATCTCCTGTCTGTTTCCATCCCAGGTTTGGTTTGGCAAAGGAATAAATATGGTGCTGTTATATCTTTGAATTGAAAGGAGGTATATCTGGAACACTGGTTAAAGTCAGAGTAGTACTGGGGCATGTGGGTGGCTCAGCTGGTTAAGCATCTGACTCTTGATTTTAGTTCAGGTCGTGATCTTATGGTCATGAGATCAAGACCTACTTTAGGCTCTGCACTGATCGCGATCACGGAGCCCGCTTAAGATTCTCTCTCTCCCGGGGCACCTGGGTGGCTCAGTCGTTTAAGCGTTCGACTTTGGCTCAGGTCATGATCTCATGGTTCGAGAGTTTTTAAGCCCCATGTCAGGCTCTGTGGTGACAGCTCAGAGCCTGGAGCCTGCTTCACATTCTGTCTCCCCCTCTATTTGTCCCTCCCCCACTTGCTTTCTGTCTCTTTCTCTCTCTCAAATATAAACACTAAAAAAAAAAATTTTTAATAAAAAAAAAGATTCTCTCTTTTCCTCTCCCTCTGGCCCTCTGCTGCTTGCTCTCTTTCTCTCTCTCTAAAAAAAAAAAAAAAAAAAAAAAAAAAAAAAGAAAGAAAAGAAAAGAAAAAAACAAAAGAAAGCCAGAGTATTACTACTTCACAAAGATTGGACTGAGTCCTATTTCTCCCACAATCCCAAGCTGTTAGAATTTTGTAAAAAGCACTAGACAGACTTCTGTTGAGAAAATTGCCCCTTACACACACACACACACACACACACACACACACACATACACACACACACCCCACACACACTTCAGATTCCAATTTGTGGGATTTAGGTCCTTGGAAGGGGTGCCCTGAATCAAAATGTAAACCACATATTGCCTATAGACTGAATATAATTCCTTGTAGCTTTTTGTCAATGGCTACTTCAAAGGTAAGCACTAAATGTAAAAGTATTCAAAATGTTTTAGTATTAAAAAGTTGGAACAATTTTGTAGACCAATTCTTTCTAAATTTTAAGTTGTAATGCTTAGGAATCTAGTTGGGGCCATGTCTTTCTTCAGGATCTTAATAATTATTACTAAGATAGGGTTAATATTATTAGAAACCTATTCTTGGGAGGTAGGGATTTAGGAGCCAAGTTTCTAATCTCAGACCTTCAGCAATTTATATTTAATATTGTACAGTTCACTTGTTCTGCCTGTCCTTTGTTTTCTTATCTTTTGTATTACACCAAACCCCTACAAGTGTTAGGTTTTTAAAGGTTAATTACAGAGTGAAATCCGAAACCATTTAATTAAACTTTGTGTACTCAGTTGTGTTGAAATCTGCTGATGTATATCTTGAACATTAAATGGATCTTTGACTAATGCATAGTTTTGTAAAATTATTCATTGGTCATTGAGAAAATATTGGTTCACCAATTTATTCAGATCTTCTGAATGTTGACCCGTTTCATTATACAACATAAAAAATTGTGTTAATGTCACTATTATTCTCATTACAAAAGTCTTTCAAGTATTGAGAAATTGTAAATTTCACTGTGGTAAACTCAACTTTTCCAAAATTTAAATTTTCTCTTGAAGAAAATACCATCTGCTGTTTTCTTTGAAGTGACGGGTCAGCTTGTTCATTTAAAAAAAAAAAAAAAGTAAAAGTCTACCAAATACCCAATCTGGTAATCCGTTATTTGTCTGTCACTCTTTTTTTCAAGTAAAAATGAAGTTTGATGAAAACACAAGGTGGTTCTGCTCGTAGCTCTATTGCACAAATTTCTTTTCCTGGCGACAGGCATCATACTTCAGTATGCAGAAGTTCAGTGTATTTCCCATTTCATCATATGGAATACTAGTAAGATGTTTAGATTTAATAAGTTAATCAATTTTAGTGCCTTATAAAGGACATTCTTACATGAGTGGACCTGGTATTTTATTTATATTATGAGCACATGATGGTGGAGAATGTAACTACCAGTGTGGTTTGGTGTCACTGCCTTGATTCTTCTTAAGGGACCAACAGTTTTGCCACCATTGGTTTTGCACCACTAGTAAACATTAACATAGTAAAGAAGAAAAATAACATCTCAGTTTTATTATAAAAATAGTTTTGGCCTAACAGACTCCCTTGTAAGTGTCTTGGAGCCCTCAGGAGGATGCAGATTGCATTTAGAAAACCACTGGACTAGAGTGACTTTTCCCCTTCTCCATTTGTCAGAAGAACAGGCCAGCTTTTCCTTGCTCCATTTCTGGTTAAGTTGCTTCATCAGAAGTAAGGAATTGTTGACAACGAGGCTCACTTATTAGAAGCAGAGACCCACTCCCTAATGACTAGATTGCCCTGTCTTGCTGACTGAAACAGACTTATTAAAAGTAAGAACTTGAACTAATACAGTCAGTAACTGGCAAGCAGTATGCAATCTCTTCTCACTCTCCTTGCCTTTTTTTCCAAGGTGGGATAATAATATAGAGAATTTAAAGAAATTCTTGTATGGGAAAAAGGCCAGGATTTGCATTTAGCTGGAGACCAAAGCCCATGTACTTGGCTACTACTTTATACTGACTCAAGTGCCGCTCTGAAAGTCAGTGATTCCAGAAAACAAATCTATTCCAGGAGTGGCAGGCGAGGCTGCTGGTAGTAGAGATAGGCCCCATAGACAACCTTGAAAGTGTTTAGGACTAACACATATGGAAAGGATTTGGGTAAACTGGAAGGATTTTAGCAAATGCAACAGATAAAAAGTTTTTAATCACACAGAATGAGGCAACAGGACATGGTGGCTTAAAGAACAAGCTTTGAATATAAACTGTTCACAGCTCAGAACTACCATTATCCAGCTTTGTGATTTTGGGCAGGTTACGTAGCCTCTCTGTGCTTCAGTGCACTCATTCATAAGATGAAATGATTAGATATGATGATGATAATAATGCTCCCTGTTGAGGCTTCGGTTAGTAATGGTCTGGTAAGCAGTAGAGCATGTGGTAAGCAGTAATGAATCTCGGCCATTTAAATTATTCATAGGGCTGGGCACATGATAACCATGCAGTATAAATTGGCTATTATCATTTAACAAACTGCCTCTTGCTTCTCATTACTGGTACAAACACAAGATTCGTTTGTTATTTATTTATTCGTTTGTTTGTTCCACACTGATTTACTGATCACTTACTATGTAACTGTCCCTGTGCTAGGTGATGAGCCTGCTTTGGTCCTATAGTTGCCAGCTCCAATATTATCTATTATTTCTTTTCCTCTTATCATAGAGAAGTAGTATGTTAGCTTTTCATAGGCTTGCTTAGATTGTGCAGTTCATGTCAATTACCAGATAATTTTCCTCTGTTTTTTTGTTTTGTTTTGTTTTGTTTTGTTTTTGTACAGATGAGAGCCAGCTTGTTAATAATTTCATTTTGATCCTTAGGCCAACATTTAAAACCAAACAAACATAGATTGGAAAGTAAGCATCTCCCATTTTCTAATATTGTTATTAAGATTTTAAACATTCAAGCCTTGGGGAGCCTGGGTGGCTCAGTCAAGTGCCCGACTTTGGTTCAGGCCATGATCTCACGGTTTGTGGGCTTGATCCCCGTGCAGGGCTCTGTGCTGATAGCTTGGAGCCTGCTTCAGATTCTGTCTCCCTCTCTCTCTGCCCCTCCCACACTTCTGCTCTGTCTCTAAAATAAAATAAGCATAAAAAAAGTTTTTTTTTTTAATTCAAGCCAAAAAATGTTTTATTTGGTTTGGTTTCTTTTATCAGCATAAAAACATAAGATAGTATGACATGGATGAGACATTGATGATTACATACAGATTATCTGAGAGGAAGAGCTCTAACATTTTCCATCACCTGTAACATACTCAGCAGCTCCTGAAAATACCTTAACTGAGTATATTCAGATGAAAATGGAGTCCTTCACTATTACCCATATCACAAATAAATTTCCTTAAAATGTAAAGATTCTCCCTAAGAAACCAAGAACATAAATGCTAACAATTTATTCACTGAAACCAAAAGTAAGATTTGAAAATTTAAAGAAGATAATTTTTGAACAGTAGGAAAAGCTAATCATTTTTATTTAATAGCTTTTAAAAGCTTCATTCTTCCTCGAAATTTAAATTGTTCCTAATCTTAGCAAACACTAAAAATGTATAAAAATCATAATACAGGTGTACAGGAAATGTGTTTTTAAAATTTCATGTTTGGGGCGCCTGGGTGGCGCAGTCGGTTAAGCGTCCGACTTCAGCCAGGTCATGATCTCGTGGTCCGTGAGTTCGAGCCCCACGTCAGGCTCTGGGCTGATGGCTCAGAGCCTGGAGCCTGTTTCCGATTCTGTGTCTCCCTCTCTCTCTGCCCCTCCCCCGTTCATGCTCTGTCTCTCTCTGTCCCAAAAATAAATAAACGTTGAAAAAAAAAATTAAAAAAAAAATAAATAAAATTTCATGTTTGACAGATTTGAAAACTGAATTTTATTTTAAATGTATTAGGAAAAATCTCCATATAAAAGAATCATTAAGATGAACCCGTTCAGTAAGAATTTCTACTGTTAACCGCAGAAAAATCCTCTCTACAATTATATTTTGAATGTCTAGATTTGTGTATTCCATGTATTTTGAGGTAAAATATGCTATAGTAGAGGCTATTATGCTTGCATGTATAATAGTAGAAGCTATTATTTATTATCAAGTTAGAATCACACCATGTCTCAGTCACTCTTTTGAAAAGTATCCTGATGGAAATAAACTGTAACGTGAGTCGTGAACTGAGCTTGCCACCAGTGATGGAATTAATTTCAGCATGCATTCTCCTTGACCTCTTGGCACTGTTCAACACTGTTGGCCACTCCCTTTCTTGAATGTGTTCTTGTTTTGTCTCATATTGACACACCTTTCAAATATTTTTCTCTCTGACCTTTTTGGCTGCTTTTTCATTTTCTGGTTTCTTCTTTTCTACTTCTGGGTATCAGAGCTCTTTAGGTCACAGTCCTGGGGGATTCTGTTTTTCAGAGTCCATACTTCAAGGATCCAAATTCTGGTCACAAAGCTTAAACTTACTATAGGTAAGAATTATGTGCCTATGTTTCTTAATACATAAAAAGGAAATAATAGTAATATCTACTTCATGGGATCATTGTGAGGATTAAATACTTATATTAATTAAATATTAATTAAAGAATTAAATATATATTTCTATCTATCTATCTATCTATCTACCTACCTATCTGGGCTTCATGCCCAATACAGAGCCCAATTTGAAGCCCAACATGGAGCTTGAACTCACAACTCTGAGACCAAGACCTGAGCTGAGATCAAGAGTCAGATGGTTAACCATCTGAGCCATCCAGGTGCCCTGGGATTAAGTATATTTTAAAAACATTTAAAGAATTTAGAATAGTGTCTGATATGTAATAGGCACTCAGTATGCTTTGTTTTTATTCTGCAATATATTCTCTTCCTAAGTAATTGTATCAATTTCCACCCATATGCTGATAATGCTAAATTTAGATCTCTAGTCCAGATGTCTCTTCTGAGGTTCAAATTTTATATTTATCTGACTACTCAGTATCTTCTCTTACATGGCTCTCAGATACTTCAAAACCATGTTCAGAACTGAAAATTAAATGATTAACTTCCCTTCTTCTAACTCCCTCCCCCACCCCAAATTTGGTCCTCCTTAAGACATTACAGTATCAGCAAATGGCATCTTAACCGCCTCCCAGTTCAAACAAAAACTGGATAGTTAAATTTTTAAACATTTTAACTTTTTAACATGGAAAATTTAACCTACAAAAATAGAGACAATACCTGACTTCAGCATTTGGCATGCCACTCATTTTATTTATACCCCTACCAGTCTACCACATCCCAAACTGGATTAATTTGAAATGAATCCTGAACACTATACTATTTTGCACACAAGTATTTTCATATATGTCTCTAAAAAGATAAGGATTCTTTAAAAATAACTTTATCAAAATATCATAGATTGACTCATAATTATTATTTTTTAAATTTTATAATTTTTTTCAAGTTTATTTATTTATTTTGAGACAGACAGAGAATGTGAGACGGGAAGGGGAGACAGAAAATCCCAAGCAGGCTCTGCACAGCACAGAACCCAATGTGGGGTTCAAACTCATGAGCCACGAGACCACAACCTGAGCCGAAACCAAGGCTCATCTAACTGAGCCACGCAGGTGCCCCTTATAATTATTTTTTTAATGTTGATTTAAATCAGAATCCAAATAAAGTCCACATACAGCAATTATTGATGTGTCTCTTACATTTATTTTAGCCCCTATTATTCCTCCCCCTCCCCGCCCTTGTCCCAGAAATAGATTTGATGAAGAAACAGCCATTACCTTGTAGTTTCCCTTTGTCCTCTGTATTTTTTGTAATGTTCATCATGATAAGTGCACTCCTAACCCCCTTCACCTATTTCCCCCCTCCCCCTCACCCACCTCCCCTCTAGTAACCATCTGTTTATTTTCTATAATTAAAAGTCTGTTTTTGGTTTTGGTTTTGATTTGTCTCTCTCTCTTTTTTTTCCTTTGTTCATTTGTTTTGTTTCTTAAATTCCACATGAGTGAAATCACATGGTATTTGTCTTTCTCTGACTGACTTATTTTGCTTAGTATTATACTCTCTTGCTCCATCCCTGTTGTTTGCAAATGTCAAGATTTTATTCTTTTTTTATGGCTGGATAATATTCCAATATATATATATTATATATATAATATATATATGTATACATGTATGTGTGTGTGTGTGTGTGTGTGTGTGTGTGTATACACATATTCTTTATCCATTCATCTAGAGATAGACACTGGGGCTGCTTCCATAGTGTGGCTGTTGTAAATAATGCTGCAATAGACATAGGGGTGCATATATCCCTTTGAATTAGTGTTTTTGTATTCTTTGGGTAAATACCTAGTGGTGTAATTACTAGATTGTGATTACTAGGGTAGTTTTATTTTTAACTTTTTGAGGAACCTCCATACTGTCCAGGTTTTCTTTTTTACATCTTCCATCATGAAGCAAGTAAAGTCTGTCTTTCTTATTTTTATGATCTGGATAAACTTTTGATGGTCATTGTTTAGAGTAGATCCATTATGCCGACCATGGTTATAAAATGTTGTTCTATTGTTGCTTCTTCATTTATTGGCTGAAATACTTCTATAAAAAGAAACTTCCTGTCACAACTTTTGGTTACCCAGCAGTATGTTTTAAATGGGAAAGGCAAAATCCTCTATTCTTTCCCTTTACTTATCAGCTTTTAGCATAATGGGTTGATTCTGTATCATATTGCATGGATGGCCAATGAACTTTTAACAATATTTTTACATGTTTCAATCCATTGCAGCAATTATATTTGTTGATGCTCAAATTATGCCATCTTTGACTAGTAGCAGTTTCTTCCAATTTGGCTCCTGATTCCTTTTGACAAACTTCAATAGTCTTTGGTAGCCTCATTGTTTTCTGGGATGAGGAGATATTCCAGGATCACCTTAGACATTCCTTGCTTCAGCACTGAAATCATCTAGTTTTGCAAGGAACCCAGTGTTGGAAAGTGGTATTGAGATCAAAATCTTGATTTTTAAGAGTGCTCACTCCTGCTGCATTTGTCATCATATCTAGGTTTGTTCAGAGCACAGAGCTAGGAAATACATAAATATTTTAAAAGAGAAAATATTATTTCACAACATTTGAAATTTAAGGTTACAATATTTTTACTTAACTTCTTTGATTTTATATTTATGATGTTTTATACTACTGTAAAAAATATTGGTTCTTAATGGCATAAACATCATTACTTATTTTCTTCTTCCTAGATTGTATATAATAGTTTTCAAAATAACAAAACCAATGCTATCTCTAGCAATATGATTGCTGAAAAAATTTTAAGATTTTTTTATGGTTTGGGCCACCTGTGTAGCTCATTTGGTTAAACATCTGACTCTTGATTTTGATTCAGGTCATGATCTCACAGTTCATGAATTCAAGCTCCACATCCAGCTCTGTGCTGACATTGCAGAGCCTGCTTAGGATTCTCTCTCTCTCCCTCTCTCTCTACCCCTTCCCTGCTCATGCCCACTCTCCTTCTCAAAAATAAATAAATAAAAACCTAAAAGAAAGGTTGTTTTTTTTTTACATTTCTTGTATTTATGTTGGTCCTAAGGGTGTATCTGACTAGCCAAATAAAATTATTATGTTTTCAGTTCATTTGAAATAACTCTTTCTGTGTGATTATGCCATCAACTCATTGCATAGATTAATTTGTTTCATTTTGCTTCAGAGGTTTAGGGATTTCTTTTTTTAATAAGATCTTAATTTTTTAATTATGTAAAATATTTGTATGGTTCCAAAGAATTCTACCAAACAAGGTATATTCAAAGAGGTCAATCATCTATCTCCATCTTTATTATAGTTTCTTCTTTCTACCTAGTATGTAGCCATTTAAAAACTTTTCTGCTAGCCTTCTATTTAAAAAAAATTAGCAAAAACATACATGCCTTTGTATCCTCCCTGCTTTTAAAAGCATGTCATACATACTTTTCTTCAATTTGCTTTTTTCACTTGTCTGTATACTCTGGAGATCACTTTTATGTGAGTATATAAAAAGAGCCCTATTTCCTTTTATAGTTGTGTAGTACTTCATTGAATGGATATATCATGGTTTATTCAACCAGAATGCTTTTGATGGATGTTTAGATTATTTCCAGTTGTGTGTTGGTAAATGTTTACCAATTAGCTCTTCTTAGGGGAAAAAGTTCTGATTTGGAGTGTTTGCATATTTCTATGTGATGTAAATACTCCTACCATGGATGATTTCAAGCTACTAACATCATGTCACTGGATGTGAAGTTGGGAAGTGACATAGAGTAGCATGCCATTATGTAGTATTCCCACCATTCATAATTCTCAAGAGACACATAGTAATAAAATATAGTAAAATAACTAGAAATTGATGAATTTTGAGTACTTACTATCTCTGTTCTTAAATATAAGGTATTTAATTGTAAGCTTATATAATTTAATTTTTAAAAAATGTTTATTTATTTTGAGAAAGTGAAACAGAGAGCACAACAAATGGAGGATGGGCAGACAGAGAGGGAGAGAGAGAATCCAAGCAGGCTCTATGATAGCACAGAGCCTGATGTGGGACTCAATCTTACCAACAGTAAGATCATGACCTGAGCCGAAATCAAGAGTTGGACACTTAATGGACTGAGCCATCCAGGTGCCCCATATGTAGTTTAATTTTAAATCACTATGTTCAACAACCAGTTTACACAATCCCTGATAATTTAACAACTAATTCTTGTAAGCAATACAAGTCAGCTTTAGTATACTCATTGGTTGCTATTACAAATGTTGCTGTGATGAATAGCTTTGCAAATATATCAATTTTGTATATTTGCCAGTTTATCTTTGGTATCAACTTTTACTGAGTCAAAAGATAAATGCTTATGTTGCTAACTTCTCTTCCAAAGAGTGTGCAATTTGGCATTCCCATCAGCATTAAATGACATTGTTTCCTTGAGTCTCACCAACAGAATATGTTACCAAAATTTTGGATTTTTCCCTAAATAAGTGATCTTGTTATAGATCTCATTGGCATTTATCTTATTATGGATGGGGTTGACCATCTTTTCATATCTGTTAGTCACTACTGAAAGCTCCTTCCTGCCTCACTCCACATATGTAACCCACTATCAAGTATTTTTTTCTTTCTCAGTCTCATGGCACATCCTAGTAAAAGCTGAAATCTCATCTGGATTAATGTTTGGACTTCCTGTCTTGTCTTCCCACTCCATTTGTGCCTTTTCTGATCCATTCCCTACAGATCAGCCAGAGTAATCCTTCTGGTAAAAACAGAATCATATCTCACTTGCTTCTAATACTTCAAAGGCTTCCCACTAAACTTTAGATTCCAAATTTCTTAGATTGACCAATAGGCCATTGGAGAGAACTTTGTCACTGGAAAATATGGTGTGAAAATGGAAGGAGAGAATTTTTCTTACACTACCATTGATTAAATATGTCATTAATTAGGGGCTCCTGGATAGCTCAGTTGGTTAAGCGTCCAACTTCGGCTCAGGTCATGATCTTGTGGTACGTGAGGTGGAGCCCTATGTCGGGCTCTGTGCTGATACCTCAGAGCTTGGAACCTGCTTCGGATTCTGTGTCTCCCTCTCTCTCTGACCTTCCCCCCGCTTACTCTCTCTCTCTCTCAAAAGTAAATAAATATTAACAAAAATTTTTTAAAATGTTACTAATTATAGACTTATTAAATAAGGCTGGAGTTTATTTGGGAAGACTTTTTTTTTAAGGGATACACCAACTTTTTATTCATTGAAAAGTATACACTCCAGAGTCCTTAGATATGCCAAGGACTCACATCTAAAGGCAGAGCCCTCGATTCAGGAATTATTCCCAGAAAGGGAGCTTTTAATCCCCATTCAGCCAAGCATTCCACATTGATTCCTATTGCAGTAATTGCCAGGGCATTTTCACTGTCACCGAATAGGGGGGAAAAGGGCAAGGGAAAAGGTTCATATGGGACAGATGTACCTTTTCTTTAAGATTTTCCAACGTGTTTTCCACCTGTAACTTGTCATTTTTGACACTTTCAAGTTCAGCTTCTGTCCTTTTGTATTGCTCTTGGACTTGACGTCCAAGACGTCATCTTCTCTGTGGGCTCTGCCTTGCTCTTGCTTCAGGGGTTCTACCTCATTCAGATAGAAATCGGGCTGCCAACAGAGGCTGTCATTTTCTTCCTTCAGAAATTCTGCCTGTGATATTAAGCTGATTTCCCAGTTTTTTTGTTCGTGTTGTTTCTTCTATTTCATCATCAGACATCGCCATCTCTTCTCACCTGATTCTCTTTAATTCATCATTATGTATGTTATGAATTTCCTCAGCTTGTTTGCACAAAACGCTGATGTTTTTATGCTGGGCTTTTGTGAAATGGTCCCATGCCTTTTGTTTGGGGATGGAATGGCACACAGCTACTACCTGCTCCAATTGAATGAGGATTTATTCAGGAAGACTTCTTAAAGCAGGTGATGAATGTGACCTCACGGAAAGAAGAAGAATGTGTGCAAATGCCAGTAGGCAAGAAATAGCAAAGCTTTCCTGGCAATAGGAAGCAAGTGAGAGAGATAATAAGTGGAGAAGGAGCAGCGAGGTAGAGTCAGAGATTGAGAAAAGCTTAAGCTCCAGTGTTTGAGGCTTCCAGAAATAAATTCTAAAACAGGACTGCAAAATTTATGGTAAGCTTCAAAGACATCTGTTTGATACTTTAAACATCAAAAATATAATGCAATATAATTGTAACATTCACAAGATGATTACAGAACTTATACAAAAAATATTAATTCATAATAGGCCACAAGTAGTGTAGTATAATAGTTCTATGAAGCATGTCTCTTTCAAATTGCTAGAGTATCCCTAACAAGGACTGTGCTATGGATTAAATTATGTGTTCTATTCTAGATTAGTCAGAGTTCTCCAGAGAAACAGAATTAATAGGATATGTGTGTGTGTGTGTGTGTGTGTGTGTGTGTGTGTGTGCTTGTGTATAAAGAAATCTATCATAGGGAATTGCCTTATGCAATTATGGAGGCTGGCAAGTCCCAAATCTTCAGGGTGGAGACCCTGGGGAGCCAATGGTGGTGTTTAGTTCCAAGTTTTGCAGATTGGAGATCCAGGAGAGGCAATGGTGCAGATGAAGTTAAAAGGTAGTCTGCTGGAGAATTCTCTTGCTCAAAGAGGCTGGTCATTTGTTCTATTCAGGCCTTCAGCTGATTTGAAAAGGCCTACCCACATTACGGAGGGCAATCTGTTTTACACTGAGTTCACCAATTTAAATGTTAATCTCATCCAAAAACATCCTACAAGTTGACACATAAGATTTACCATCACAACCCCAATAAAGATACATTTAATTCCTAACCCCCGTACCTCAGAATGTGACCTTATTTGCAAATAGGATCTCTTCAGAGGTAATCAAGTTTAAGTGAGGTGTCCTTACCAAAAGGGGAAATTTGGACATAGACATGCACAGAAGGAAGACACAGAGATAATGCTACATATAAACCAAGGAATCACTGCACTTCCAGAAGCTAGTAGAGACATGAGACAAGAGTCTCAGTTACAGCCTTCTAAAGGAACCAACTTCACTGACACCCTGGATTTAAACTTCTAGCCTCCAAAACTGTGAAACAATAAATTTCTGTTGCTTAAGCCAACCAGTTTGTTGTACTTTGTTATGGCAGCCCCAAAAACTAAATGCAGAGTGTATGTATGACCTCCGTTGGAGATAGAATCCTAATTTGACACCATAAAGTTGACACTTAGACCAAATGTTTCTAGGTCAATTCACTAAAAGTCAGTTTTCCAAAACCTGTCAAGAACAGTTTAATGACAACCATTTCACCGTAGTAAAGGACAAGACTAAGACTTTGGAAATATCTTCAATAGTTCACCAAACTGCTCTACAATCATCCTTTCCACCTCAACTATTGGTAGACTCTAGTAGCTGCACATCTTAAAGCTTACATCTTACAAAATACGTGTGGTCAGTTATGAAAACGGCTGGTCCATGGTAGCTGTAATCTACATTAGTGTGCTCACTCCCCCAAGCTCTAAAGTCATTGTTGGATTCAAGTTACCCATTTAAACAGAATTTGGTGAAGGAAGAATCTGTTTTAGTTAGCAAACTAAACATTCTCCTTAAAATGAAAAAACAGTAATTCTGCTGACAGTGTGGTCCTATCATGTCCTTTGGATTTAGGTTCTGTGGATTTTTTTTTTTAATTTTTTTTTTCAACGTTTATTTATTTTGGGGACAGAGAGAGACAGAGCATGAACGGGGGAGGGGCAGAGGCAGAGGGAGACACAGAATCGGAAACAGGCTCCAGGCTCCGAGCCATCAGCCCAGAGCCTGACGCGGGTCTCGAACTCACGGACCACGAGATCATGACCTGGCTGAAGTCGGACGCCTAACCGACTGCGCAACCCAGGCGCCCCTCTGCGGATGTTTTAAGCTGTAAAGTTCTGTGTCTTCTGTTTCTTAACTGAGAGGCACTGTGGTATAGTGGATATGGTTACCAGAAAGCCTAACACTGTTGCCACTCACTAAATATTGTTGAAAGAATAAAATTCACAAGTCTTAGAGTCAGTCTAGATTTCAATTCCAGATCTACTTTCTAGCTGTTAGACCTAGGATTGGCCATTGAACTTCTCTGACTCTCAAGTTTCTGTTTCTCTAAAACAAGGGGGGAAACCCTCCAACTTTTTCTTTCTTCTGTTATCTTTCACATAATCTGCAAGAGTGTCTTCCTTTGGTAATTTTTAAAAAAAATTTGTGATTTTTAAAAAATTAATAATTCCTGCTTTTTTTATTTCACAGAAATGGTGTGAAGACCAATGTGACGGTAAATATAAAAGTACTTGACAAAATATAAAGTAATACATGGATCTAATAGATTATTATCCTGCTAAAAGCATCAACATTCTCAAAACAAATATCTCTCAGATTGAGTATTGTGAAGGTATATATATGTTCTTTTTAAGACAAGAAAATGATTTTAATACTTGTTTGTAGTTTATACATGTATATATGCACATGTAGATTTTTGAAGCCTAGGATTGTAATTTATTTAAGTGTAAAGTATAACTTCTAGGGGCGCCTAGGTGGCTCAGTCGGTTAAGCAGCTTACTCTTGATTTTGGCTCAGGTCATCATCTCAGTCCATGAGTTGGGGCCCTGTGTTGGGCCTGCTTGGAATTCTGTCTCTCTGTCTCCCTCTCTGCCACTCCCTGATTGGTGATCTCTCTCTTTCTGCCTTTGTCTCTCTGTCTCTCTTTCTCTTTCTCTAAACAAACATTTAAAAAAATGAAGTATAACTTCTATCCAGTTAAATAAAGTTCCTTTTTAGCATTGTATTACAGGATTGTAAACTGATATCTGAAATCCAAAAATATTTTTAGAATACAAAATCTTTTTTGTAACTGATTTATAGTAAAATTGGATTTGAACTATTTATAGTCTATTTATTGCACTTAATATGAATATTCATACATTTCATTGCAGAAGAAATATTTCGTTCTTCCTACAAAGAGCTTAAGGAGGCCAGACCAATGAAGACTGGAAAATTAAAGAATAATATAAATGAGGTATTTAAACTGCATATATTCAAAAGCTAAAATATTTAGTGCAAATGATAAGTTTCATGTGTTATTAGACAATAAATAAAATAAACAGAGACTCTAGTTCTGTCAACTTCTAGAAAGTTGAAAACAGTTTTATTGAATGATTCATGGTATGTTCAAATTCAACACAAATTCAACACATGGTATGTTCAAAAAAGTACAGTTTCTGAAATGAATTTCAATTTTTCCTAAACAAAGAAAAGTAACCCTGATTCTTCAGAACTTTTCTTTCATCAAAGGTGAACCATCATATAATAACTTTATTATTGTTCCGTGTATTGGGTCTGAAGAGGTGTAGGATCATTGTCAGTCTTAAGAAATAGAGAATTTGATTTCCAGATGTTGGCTTCAACTTAGAATAAGACTCACAGAGAGTTCTTGACCTTAATATTTGCTCGGCAATCTTTCACGGCTCTGGCATATTTCATCCCATTTTTACAAGGCACAGCTTTCCAAACCTTGCTTACTGCCTCTGGTGTTCCAGGGCAAGGTCAGACAGAGTGCCCTGTGTTAATGTTGGAAGTGTAGGCCTTAGCACCCTCAGTGAATGCTGCCAATATCCACAAAGATTTGCTATTTTCCTTTAGAAATAAAGTCCTATTTAAGCCTCAGACAAAAGATGTAAGCTTTCAGGTGCTTGTTTAAAAATCTAAAATGCTTTGAATTTTCTCTTAAATTTTTTTTTTCAACTTTTTTTTAATTTATTTTTGGGACAGAGAGAGACAGAGCATGAACGGGGGAGGGGCAGAGAGAGAGGGAGACACAGAATCGGAAACAGGCTCCAGGCTCTGAGCCATCAGCCCAGAGCCTGACGCAGGGCTCGAACTCACGGGCTGCGAGATCGTGACCTGGCTGAAGTCGGACGCTTAACCGACTGCGCCACCCAGGCGCCCCTAAAATGCTTTGAATTTTCAATCCATCTATCTTCCTTCACAGGTCTGTCTGCAACATGCAATTTATAAAAGAAAGGAATATTTTCCTCCAATAAATACTATATTGCTATTAGAAGACCCAATAAAACGCGTTTTTGAGCAAATAACCATTGTAGGACAGTGATCAGGAAAAGAAAGTTTAGATTATAAGAAACTGGATTCAAATTCCAGTTCTGCCAGGGGCGCCTGGGTGGCGCAGTCGGTTAAGCGTCCGACTTCAGCCAGGTCACCATCTCGCGGTCCGTGAGTTCGAGCCCCGCGTCGGGCTCTGGGCTGATGGCTCAGAGCCTGGAGCCTGTTTCCGATTCTGTGTCTCCCTCTCTCTCTGCCCCTCCCCCGTTCATGCTCTGTCTCTCTCTGTCCCAAAAATAAAAAAAAATTAAAAAAAAAAAAATTCCAGTTCTGCCAGAGCGTCTGGGTGGCTCAGTCCGTTAAGTGTCTGACTTCAGCTCAGGTCATGATCTCGTGGTTCACGAGTTCAAGCCCTGTGTCAGGCTCTGTGCTGACAGGTCAGAGCCTGGAGCCTGCCTCGGATTCTGTGTCTCCCTCTCCCTCTCTCTCTCTCTCTCTCTCTCTCTCTCTGCCCCTCCCCCACTTGTACTCTGTCTCTCTCTCTCTCTCTCAAAAATAAGTAGAACATTAAAAAATTAAAAAAAAAAATCCAGTTCTGCCACCCCTACTTGTTCTGTGACTTTGGGCAAGTGACTCAACATCCTAGCCTCAGTTTTCCCATCTATAAAATGGAGTCAATAATAATACCTATAGTATTAGAATATTGTGAATAAAAAAAGTAAAACATTTAGCAAATTTCTGGACATTATATGTAAGAACTCAAGAACTGTTAACTTCTTACCATTATTAGCAGTGAATAAACCTATAATATGTCAAAAACTTTAGCTCACAAAATAGTCCATTATTTGACCCTATTTCAGTTCCGTCCACTTCAGTGGCTGCCACATGCCTCATGTTCTGTCCCCTTCACAGTCTGTGGGAGCACATTTTTCATTGTACCTGAGAATTGTGAGAAAATCTCATGTTTCAATTATTCAAATGTTACTGACCAATGTGACTGTGACCTAGAGTGCTATCACAACTGTGCTCTCAGCCTCCGGTTTTTAAAGTGACATTAAATATACTTCTGCTGAGTCATTTTACTTGAGGAATCCCTTTTTCTCCCTCCAAACTAGAGAGACCTGACAGGGACTACCCCTCCACCACTCTATTAAAACCCTCATCCTGTATCTTATCAACAGGGAATGATAGAAACAAGGTTTATAGGCAATCCAACTTTTGTTAGACTGATCACGTTGGTTTTTCAATATATGAATATGAAACTTACAGACTGGCCCTCGCATTCTTCCCATTTTCTAGAACACAACACATCATCTAAAGCAAAAACTGAGTTCTCTGTTTCTCTTCTCGACTACCTACTATGTGCCAGGAAATTAAAATATTTGTTATTAAGGTACATTTTAAGTGCAGTAATATTCACCCTGCAAGTTTTGACAAATGCACACAAGTCCACCACAATTAAATTAAGGAATAGTTCTCTCATTCCATATATTTCCCTGTGCTTTTTAAAAATTTTTTTTAACGTTTTATTTATTTTTGAGACAGAGAGAGACAGAGCATGAACAGGGGAGGGTCAGCGAGAGGGAGACACAGAATCTGAAACAGGCTCCAGGCTCTGAGCTGTCAGCACAGAGCCCCACGCGGGGCTCGAACTCACGGACCGCGAGATCGTGACCTGAGCCGAAGTCGGCCGCTTAACCGACTGAGCCACCCAGGCACCCCTTCCCTGTGCTGCTTTTTTTTTTTTAATTTTTTTTTAACACTTATTTATTTTTGAGACAGAGAGAGACACAGCATGAACGGGGGAGGGGCAGAGAGAGAGGGAGACACAGAATCGGAAGCAGGCTCCAGGCTCTGAGCCATCAGCTCAGAGCCCGACACGGGGCTCGAACTCACGGACCGCGAGATCGTGACCTGAGCTGAAGTCGGACGCTTAACCGACTGAGCCACCCAGGAGCCCCTGCCCTTCCCTGTGCTTCTTAAGATCACCTCCTTCTGTGACCTCCAACTCCTGGCAGACATTGCTCTACTTTCTGTTTCTATAGTTCAGTCACTTTTCACATATATTGTCTCAGTTAATATTACCTAAACTCTGGGATAATAATAGTATTCTTGTGGAAGAGACAGAATTGACTACCTTTCTTTGCTCATTTCAATATTTTTATTTATTTATTTTATTTGCCATAAGTGATATTCAGTATCTTTTAGCTTTCTCATCAACATAGAGCCTTATAACAAAGTGTCTGGAAAAAAACAAAAACAAAAACAACAGCTGCTATCAAGTCAAGTGATGAGTTTCATGATTTCCCTCCCTCTAATTAAAATTTCTTTTCTTTATTTTTTCTTTATTCTTTTACTTCTTTAAAGGGGAGAGAATTTTCTTCTGATATCATATTCTTCCTTCTCAAAACGTGAAGTTTTATTATTCAATTTCTGTAACCTAAAACCATTAACTGTTTACCTATCTCTGACCCATTGAACTTCAACCATGAATGGGAAAGAAGAAGCAGTCAAACATGAATTTTATGATAATATTTTCAAGCTCATGCCAGACTCCCCTCAAAGACATCTTCTGTCTGGAAGAATTGACTAGGGATTCATTCATGCAAATGAGTTCAGGACTGTATTTATCTTGATTTGTCCAAGTTGCTTTTTTGAAAGCTAAAGTCCTGACCTTTTATCTCTCATTGTGAACAGCCACAATAAGATGGGAACAAAGAGAACATGGAATTTCCCAAAGTTAGAAGGCTCCTTTGATTGCCTTGCTGTGACTGGAGCTCAGCCATGTGTGGCTCCAAGCTTTAAATACTCAGGTTTCTGTGTGGGAACAGGGGTGTCTGTCTGGCTCAGTTGATAGAGCATGCAACTCTTGATCCTGGGGTCATGAGTTCAAGCCCCACGTTGAGTGTACAGCCTACTTAAAAAAAAAAAGAAAGATTCTCTGTGAGAACAGTGGTGGTATGTGCCTGTGAGTTTAGCAGTCACATTAAACCAGCATCACAGATTTAGAAGAAGCTTCTTAACAATCTGTATAGCTATTTATTTATTTACTTATTTACTTTTTTATTTATTAATTTTTAGAGAGAGAGAAAGCACACAAGCAGGGGACAATACAGAGAAGATTAGCATGCCCTGTGCAAGAATAGCATGCAAATTTATGAAGTATTCCATGTCTTTAGAAATGGAAAGACATTCCATGCTCATGGATTGGAAGAACAAACATTATTAAAATGTCTATACTGCCCAAAGCAATATATACATTTAATTCCATCCCTATCAAAATGCCAATAGTATTTTTCACAGAACTAGAACAAATAATCCTAAAATTTGCGTGGAACCACAAAAAACCCTGAATATCGAAAGCAATCTTGAAAAAGAAAAGCAAAGCTAGAGGCACCACAATTCTGGACTTCAAGTTATATTACAAAGTAGTAATCAAAACAGTATGGTGATGGCACAAAAATAAACACATAGATCAGTTGAATACAATAGAAAATCCAGAAATAAACCCATAATTATATGGTCAATTAATCTTTGACAAAGAAGGCAAGAATATGCAAAGGGAAAAAGACAGTCTCTTCAGCAAATGGTACTGGGAAAAATAGACAGCAATATACAAAAGAAGAAAACTGGACCACTTTCTTACACCACACATAAAAATACATTCAAAATGTATTAAAGGCCTAAATGTGAGACCTGAAATCTTAAAAATCCTAGAAGCAAGCACAGGCAGTAATTTCTCTGACATTTGCTATAGCAACTTTTTTCTACATAGGTCCTTGAGGCAAGAGAAACAAAAGCAAAGACAAACTATTGGGACTACATCAAAATAAAAAGCTTCTGTTCATTGAAGGAAACAATCAACAAAACTAAATGGCAATCTACACAATGGGAGAAGATATCTCAAATGACATATCCAATAAAGTGCTAGCACCCAAAACATATAAAGAACTTAACTCAACACCCAAAAAACAAATATTCCAATTACAAAATGGGCAGAAGACATGAACAAATATTTCTCCAAAGCAGACAGACAGATAGCCAACAGATATATGAAAAGATGCTCAACATCACTCTTCTTCAGGGAAATGCAAATCAAAACTGCAATGAAATATCACTTCACACCTGTCAGAATGGCTAAAATTAACACAAGAAACAACAGGTGTTGGCAAGGATGTGGAGAAAAAGGAACGCTCTTGCAATGTTGGTGGGAATTTAAACTGGTGCAGCCAGTATGGAGGAAAACAGTATGGAGGTTCCTCAAAAGTTAAAAATAGAACTACCTTATGATCCAGCAATGGCACTACTGGGTATTTACCCAAAACTGCCAAAACACTAATTCAAAGCAATGCATGCACCCCTATGCTCATAGCAGCATTATTTGCAATAGCCAAGAAGATATGGAAGCAGCCCAAGTGTCCATCGATTGATGCATGCATAAAAAAGAGGTGGTATATATAATACAATGGAATATTAGTCATCAGAAAGAATGAAATCTTGCCATTTTGCAATGACATAGATGGAGCTAGAGAACATAATGCTAAAGGAAATAAGTCAGTCAGAGAAAGGCAAATACCATAAGATTTCATTTATACGTGGAATTTAAGAAACAAAACAAATGAGCAAAAGGGGAAAAAAAGAGAGAGAGACAGAGAGGCAAATCAAGAAACAGACTCGTAACTATAGAAAACTGATGGTTACCAGAAGAGAGGTAGGCGGGAGGAATGAGTGAAATAGGTGATGGAGATTAAGGAGTGCACGTGTCTTGATGAGCACCAGGTGATTAAAATAAACACTTATGGGGTGCCTGGGTGGCTCAGTTAGTTGAACATCTGACTCTTGATTTTGGCTCAGGTCATGATTCCACACTGACAGCATGGAGCCTGCTTGGGATTCTCTCTCTCTCTTTCTCTTTCTGCCTCTCCCCCACCCACTCACAATGCTTGCTCTCTCTCTCTCTTTCCCTCTCTCTCAAAATAAATAAATAAACTTAAAAAAAACTTGAAAAAAACCCAAACAAAATAGTAATTAATGGCTGGAAAGTCCCCAAATTTAGTGAAACATATATGTATATATTCAAGAAGCTTGGTGAATCATAAACAGGATAAATTCAGAGAAATCCACACCCAGGTAATTGAAATTCAAGCTGTTAAAAACTGAAGACAAAAAGTCCTGTACGGAGCTAGAGAAAAATGAAGCATTAAATATAAAGGAAAAGTGAGTTGAATAAATGAGCATTTCTCATTGAAAACGCCAAGCCAGAAGGAAGGGAATTGCCTCAAGATTTTTAAAGTGCTGAAAGATATGAAGCCAGGGCTCCTTGGTGGCTCAGTTGGTTTTGTGTAGGACTCTTGATTTTGGCTCAGGTTATGATCTCATGGTTCGTGGGATTGAGCCCTGTGTCAGGCTGTGTGCTGACAGCATGGAGCCAGATTGTGATTCTCTCTCTCCCTCTCTCTCTCTGCCCATCCTCCACTCATGCTCTCTCTCTCTCTCAAAATAAATAAATAAACTTAAAAAAAGAAAAGAATCCAGAGTTCTATATCCAGTAAAAATTTCTTTCAGTTAATAAAGGTGAAATAAAGACATTCTTGATATGGGAAAACTAAAGGAATTCATCACTAGCAAACTGCTCTAAAAGAAATAATGGATGAATTCTTCAGTTGGAAAAGAAATAACACCAGAGAGGAGCCTGAAACTGGAATGGTAAAAATGTGGGCAAATATAATAGACTATTCTCCTTAAGTTCTTTAAACAATATATGGCAGTTAAAAGCAAAAGTTGTAACATTGTCTAATGAGGTTTTCAATATATGTAGATTTATAATACATATGCCAACTGCAACATAAAGAGGGAGCACTAAAAGGATCTATATCCTGATCGGATTTCTACATTCCACTTGAAGTGGTAAAATATTAATTTTAAGTAGATTGTGAAAACTTAACTATGTATATTATACTCCTTAGAGAAGCCAGTAAAAAAATTATGCAAAGATACATAATTTAAAAACATAATAGGTACATTAAAATGGAGTACAGGGATTCCTGAGTGGCTCAGTTATTTAAGCATCTGATTCTTGGTTTCGGCTCAAGTCATGATCTCATGGTTTGTGTGTTGGAGCCCTGCATTGGGCTCTGTGTTGTCAATGTGGAGCCTTCTTGATATTCTCTCTTCCCCCACTTTGTCCCCTTCCTGCTCTCTCTCTCCCTTTCAAAATAAATAAATAAACTTAAAAAAATGGAGTACCAAAATTTCAAATAATCTAAAAGAGTGTAGGAAATGGAAACAGAGGAACAAAACACAAGAAGAAACCGAATGCAAATACTAAAATGATAGACCATAACTTCAGTAAACGTAAATGATCTAAACACACTAATTAAAAAAGAGAAATTTCCAGAATGGATAAAAAACACCATGTGCTCCTACAAGAAATTTACTTTAAATTTAACAATATAGTAGATTAAAACCAAAAGGATAGAAAAAATATACAGTACAGACACTAATCAAAAGAAAGCTGAGTGACTAGATTAATATCAGACATAGTAGACTTCAGAACAAGGAAAATAACCGGGGATAATGATGGACATTACATAATGATAAAAGGGTTAGTTTATTAAGAAGTCATAATAATCCTAAATGTGTATGCACCTAGCAACAAAGCTCCAAAATATATTAAGAAAAAAGTGATAGAACTAGACAAATAAAAATTATAGTTGGGAGTCTTAAAACTCCTTCATCAGTAATTGGTAGAACAAGTAAAGAGCAAATTAACAAAGATATAGGGCTGGAAAACACAATCGACCAACTAGATCTAATTAATATTCATAGAAAATTCTACCCAGTAACAGTAGAATATATTTTTTTCTTTAATGCAGTAAGAACATTCACTAAAATGGGCAATATTCTGGGTCATAGAACAAAACTTAGAAAATTATGATTAGGGGCGCCTGGGTGGCGCAGTCGGTTAAGCGTCCGACTTCAGCCAGGTCACGATCTCGCGGTCCGTGAGTTCGAGCCCCGCGTCGGGCTCTGGGCTGATGGCTCGGAGCCTGGAGCCTGTTTCCGATTCTGTGTCTCCCTCTGCCTCTGCCCCTCCCCCGTTCATGCTCTGTCTCTCTCTGTCCCAAAAATAAATAAACGTTGAAAAAAAAAAAAGAAAATTATGATTAATTGAAATCATACAAGGTATGTTCTCTGAATATAATGGAATCAAACTAAAAGAAACCTGGCAATCCTGAGTATTAAACAGTAGTGATAGAGTTTAGTAGATTAAGAGCTTGAATTCTGGTTTCAAAGAAGCAGATGTGAATTATGACTCTGTTACATGTTTTGGAAACTTGGACAATTTACCTAATTTACTGCTTTCTTTTCTTTTAAAATTTTCTAATTTATAAAATAAGCTTAATAATGATCTCTACCTTACAATACTGTCAAGAATAAATCAATAATTCATTTATACAAAGTTCATAAGACAGTTTCATCACCTGTTTGTGTTCAATAAGCCTAGGTTCCTATTATGAGGAAAGAGCCATTGTTAGAGGCAAAGTACTGATAACAAAAGGTGATAGTAGCTATTGATTTTAAAATAAAATATATGAAGGACTTCTTGCCATTAACCCAGCATAACATATTTTAACATTTTACTTGAATATCACCCATTTGGCATTGTGGAAATGTTTTTATTATAAGTAATACTGGGAATTGATTCACA
Source organism: Prionailurus viverrinus (assembly GCF_022837055.1). Classification (NCBI taxonomy): domain Eukaryota; kingdom Metazoa; phylum Chordata; class Mammalia; order Carnivora; family Felidae; genus Prionailurus; species Prionailurus viverrinus. The sequence goes on along the minus strand of NC_062569.1, from coordinate 73,006,907 downwards.
TTTCAGAGACCAAACTTTACCCAGCACTGGTAGACTGTATTTTCTAAGATTGAGTCACATAGCAACCCTCTTGACCACCTCCTCTTGATTGGTTGATTTTGTTGATGAAAATGTGAACCAGGATTGGGAGAGAGGATTCATTCATTTCAGATGTTATTATTCAGCACCTACTTTGTAACAAGCACTATGTTAGCTAATGGGTAAATAGCACCAGAACTGATGGTCTAAAGTGGAACCCAATACAACAAATTATAATTAAGTAAGGATTGGATGATATAACTGTTGATAGACAAAGAACACCTTCAGTTCAGTTTCCCTTTGCAGTTGCTTTTCCATTATTCATTCTGGTAAGTGCTTAGGGTAGAAAATAGTATATCAAAATATTTCCCTGGGCTGGTGGATGACAGGCAGGGTGGGGAAGGGAAACACCCTTCAGATGTGTCCCAGTATGTTCATAATGGTGTCATAGACCCAAAGAAGATTAGAACACACTGTTGTAAGCTCATCAACCAGATCATCTTTCAAATTCAGAGATGCCAAAAGATTTCAAGATTCCAAAATTAGGATCGCCTTGGTTTCTTCAAGTGAATATGTTTACCAGCACTGCCAATATGATTTTATGAGTTATTCATCAAAAGCTGACCTGAGGGAAGGACTCTGCTCATACAAAGTAGAAAAGAATTTTATTGTGAAGAAAATTACTTTCTATAACTAAAGTCTCTAATGGCATAACATTGTGGTTTCCAATAATGTACAGGAAACAGGTGTCTAATGAAGCCAGAAGAGACAGAGATAGAACTCAACATATGAAATGGGGGTTAAATCAAATCTCATGATCAGCATATGTAAATTGATTTCTCAGGTTATGAAGAGCATAAGGAGGTAGAGTGAAAAAGGAATTTTAATGACTGAAATAACTGACTTGTTGACCATACTAGGGAGAAGCATGACTCTTTAGTTTTGGATCCTTCTGTATATGGTTATAAAAAGAGCAGGGAGTTAAAATTAGCATGAGCATTATTATTAGCTATTTTGTTAGGCTTGGCATCTTGCTGAATAGGATCATTCAATGTATTAAGCTTGAATCAGTTTCACAGAAACCTTTTTGTTCTTTAAAGTTTATTTATTTATTTTGAGAGAGAGAGAGAGAGAGCATGAACAGAGGAGAGGGAGAGAGAAGGAAAGGGAGAGAAAGACAAAGAATCCCAAGCAGGCCCTGCATGGTCAGCACAGAGCCTGATGTGGGACTCGAACCCATGAACTGTGAGATCACGACCTGAGCTGAAACCAAGAGTTGGATGCTTAACCAACTTAGCCACCCAGGTGCACCTCTCGGAAACTTTCAACAGGCAAGATAAACTCCTATTTTTATGGTAGATCTCCAAAGCTCTAAGAACAGTGGCCCAACCTATTAATGAGAACAACGCCGTCTTGCTGGGTTGGCAATGCCTCATGGATTGCATATAATTGAATAACATACTGAACATATAATTGAGAAACATACTGCACATGCCTTTGTGGACTTAGAAATGTTGGATAATCTTAAAAATTAGAAGATTCTCGAAAGAGAATATTAGTATAAAGTTTTATAAAGTATGCACAGGTACATTTATTCCATCTTGACAAGAACTAGTCATAAGAGAGGTTATTTATTTTTTTATGGATAATCAATCTGAAGCTCAGAGAGTTTAAGTGACTTACCAAAGCTCAAATTATTGGGAAGTGCTAAACTAATACGGATATGTAAATAATATCTATGGAAATATAGTTCAAAGAGGCACACATTTACAAAAACTTTCAGAGATACCACTGTTGTATAAATATCAAATAATTTTATGTTGAGATCTTGTTTTTGGCTTGGTAAATGTAAACAAACAATTAAAATTTTAATTACCATCAATAAATGACATATTAAGCTTTCATTTGGGTTTTGCTTACATAAATAATACGAACTGATAGTAGAATAATTTTAAAGGAGAAATAAACCAAAAGAATATTATCCATCCCTCAAATTTTTGGCCAGAGAAATCACTGATAAATTTTAATGTATATCTTTCTTTTTTTTCAAAGATTTTATTTTTAAGTAATCTCTACACCCAACACGGGGCTCCAACTTACAACCCTAGATCAAGGGTTGTGTGTTCCACCAATTGAGCCAGCCAGGCACCTCTAAGGTGTATCTTTCTTTTTTTTTTTTAATATATGAAATTTATTGTCAAATTACTTTCCATACAACACCCAGTGCTCATCCCAAAAGGTGCCCTCCTCAATACCCATCACCCACCCTCCTCTCCCTCCCACCCCCCATCAACCCTCAGTTTGTTCTCAGTTTTTAACAGTCTCTTATGCTTTGGCTCTCTCCCACTCTAACCTCTTTTTTTTTTTTTCCTTCCCTTCCCCCATGGGTTTCTGTTAAGTTTCTTAGGATCCACATAAGAGTGAAACCATATGGTATCTGTCTTTCTCTGTATGGCTTATTTCACTTAGCATCACACTCTCCAGTTCCATCCACGTTGCTACAAAAGGCCATATTTCATTTTTTCTCATTGCCACGTAGTATTCCATTGTGTATATAAACCACAATTTCTTTATCCATTCATCAGTTGATGGACATTTAGGCTCTTTCCATAATTTGGCTATTGTTGAGAGTGCTGCTATAAACATTGGGGTACAAGTGCCCCTATGCATCAGTGCTCCTGTATCCCTTGGATAAATTCCTAGCAGTGCTATTGCTGGGTCATAGGGTAGGTCTATTTTTAATTTTCTGAGGAACCTCCACACTGCTTTCCAGAGCGGCTGCACCAATTTGCATTCCCACCAACAGTGCAAGAGGGTTCCCGTTTCTCCACATCCTCTCCAGCATCTATAGTCTCCTGATTTGTTCATTTTGGCCACTCTGACTGGCATGAGGTGATATCTGAGTGTGGTTTTGATTTGTATTTCCCTGATAAGGAGCGACATTGAACATCTTTTCATGTATCTTTCTAGTGTTTCATATAAGTGTGTGTGTACACACTAAAATATATGTGAGTATAATATAACATAACCTGCAGACATATATATGCACACTTAAAATATGTATGCATTTTTTGGGGTGTGTGGGTTGCTCAGTCAGCTAATCATCTGACTCTTGGTTTCCACTCAGGTCATGATCTCATCTTTATGAGACTGAGTGTCTCACAGCGCTCTGAGCTGGGCATGAAGCCCGTGTAAGATTCTCCCTCCCCCTCTACCCCTCCTCCACTCTTGTGTGCATGCTTGTGTGTGCTCTCTTTCAAATAAATTATCAATAAAAATATGTATTTATTTTTAATTTCTATACCATATACATGTATATATATACACACCTGTAAAATAAAATAAGACTATTCTATATATTCTACTTAAGTACTGATTTTTGAACTTGTCATGGACATCTTTTCATTCACTAAATATACTTTTACAACATTTTTATGGAAACAATTGTTGAACATTTTAGATTGCTATTATGAATAGTACTGTGATGAACATCCTTGTAGTTTTAATTTTGCCTGCATTCTCAATTATTTCCTTAAGGCAAATCTCTAAGCTTGAATTTTGATGCTTGTTGACATATTGTCCTTCAGGAAGTCATACTTCCATCAGCAGTGTGTATGAGACTGCTTGTTTCCTTACACACACGCTAATATAGAATATTTTCAGGTTAGCAATTGGCATTTGTTAACATCCCTACGTGCCCATAGTTCTGTCCTCTTGAGGGTCTTGTGTTCTAAGTGACTGATCCTGAGATACATGTGCATAGGGGAGTGACAGGAAGACCAGCTGGGTTTCGAGGTTTAACAAGATAATCCATGTTCAGCATGTGGCAGAGTATCTATATGTAGTAAATGCTAAGTATATGGTAGCTATTTATTACTGTTGTTATTTTAACTTGGAATCTTCCCCTTCATCTCCATCAGGAAAAGTCTTATTCTTTCAGCACCCAAATAAAATATAATATTTTAGTCATCTTTCTTGATTTCCCCAAGGATGATTTAGACCCTTTCTCTTTGCGCTCAGCGCACTTTGTATATATTTCTGTTGTAGGTCATATCACATTGTAACATAATTATTCTTTTATCTCTTTGACTCTCTCAGTACATTGTGAATGCCTGTGAATAAGGGCCGTGTCTTATCTCTTCCCACAGCACTGAGCACAGGCTCTGACATATGGTAGCAATGCAATAAATGTTTGTTACATGAGTAAATGGTTGGAAAGCAAAAGAATAAAGATTTTGCTCTTCAGATGGGTGACTTGTGCCTTCCTTATGACTCTGCATCATAGGACTTAAGTTTGGAAGAAAGTGGGTAAGGACTATGCTCTTAGTTCCCTTGGAAGTTGGCAATAGAATTAAGAAAATATGAAGCAGCTATGGGGAAAACTATGGCTGAGGGTGTCATTGGAAGTTTAATCACAATACCAGTGGTGTGTGGATTTGAGTTACTAACAGCTCCTTCTTTTCATCCTGTGTAGTAAGAGTATGCCATTGAAGAGGAGAAACCTGCCAATTTCTTTAAAGGAAGGAAAGCTAGCAGATTCTCATGGGGGTGTCTACCGAGAGTACATCCCTCATCCCTAATCCACTCGGATGGGCCATTTTATCACTGTTATTCTACCTCCTCCAGGACATAATTGAGCCAGAGTAGATACCTGATTCAAGAGAAACTAATCCATTGATATACAACTCAGCGTTTGTCCCCTGGGAATTTGGAATTTGGACTCACAGGTGCTGGCACTAATTAATTCCTGCTAGACCTGAGAGAACATGTAGGGACACTCAGTGTGGCAGACTTGGCTTTGTGTACTAAGTAGCCAAATAAGCACTTCTGCAGAGCAAGAATGACATAAATGTGCACAGTGAAAGAAAAGCATGCAATCCCATACAGTGAAAGAGGTTGAGGAAGAGAAAGAAAAGAAAGGGAAAAAGAAAGAGAAAGAGAAAAAGAGCTGCCCGCACTGTCTGGTTCTGGCTCTGGTTCTGTGTGGGGCTTCACTGGGTTCTCTAAGTCCCAGAAGATATCCTTAGATTAATTTAGAACATTTTCCATATACTCTTGTTATCTGAGTGGTGTTTGTTACTTTTAATCCAAGGAATTTTCAGCAAGGCAATAAGTTGTTGGTTTTACATAATGCTTGATGCAAAAGTTAGGCTTAAGGACATTTAGCCAAGGTGTCAAGCTGGGGTCTCAAAAAGACTTTCTGTCTTGATTGTGATCCAAATGGGTCTTGGAACATACCCTGGGCCCACACTGATCCTAATGTATCCCAGAGAATCTCAGAATTTATGGGCCAGCCTTGCATTTGAGCACATTGGTAGAACAAAGAATTAAGGACCTTTGGATTAGAAGCAGCCTGCTGACATAGGGCAGAAGATTCAAGGTTTGCTAACTTCCTGGACAAAAATTAAAAATACACCTGTTGGGTGACTTATTCAAACTTTTGAGACTGAAAGGGCACTATTAATAGTTACACCAGAACAACAGTTATGAAGTGGATCTGTCTTCAGAAAATACAGCAGTATTATCGCCATATCTTTGGGAAATTTGCAGTGATTTACATATGTATTTAGTTAGCAAAGGTTTTAAGAACCACTATTTATTTTTATTTGGGAATAACTCATTTATTCTTGTTGTTTAAAAAAAATCTTTTTTACCATAGACAAAAATTATAAAATGTAGACAAGCAGAGAGAATGCAGTAAAAAACCTGTCACTTCTTAAGGATAATGACTATTAATATTTTGGCATATATCTTTCTAGATTTGTCTAATTATGCATATGATATATTAAAATAAAAATTAGATCATATTTTACATATTCTTGTATAAATTGCTTTTTAAAAAATTGCTTTTTAATGTCCTTACTTATCAATATCATTTTTAATGGTTATTTCCTGATTTATTTATGATGTACCATAATTTGTTTAACAACTCTTTATTCTTGGCTGTTTAGTCTTTCTCCATTCTTCTTAATTGTGCTTTAAAAGGCCTCTTTTCTCCTGCGATATTTTTTCTTATAAAGTAAATGCAGGAAACTGGAGGTGATTTGCACAGAGGATCATGCCTTCAAAGATCTTTCAGGTTAGACTGTACACATAAGTCTATTAAAGCATTTTAAGTGGTCATCAATTCAAATGTCAGGTTTCAATTTTTTTTTTCTTTCCTGCAAGACAAAGGGAAGCATTTGGAAGCAGGACCTGGGCACCCCCTTGTGTCACCTGGGTGGAATGTCCTGCCAACATTCAACATCCCTCTGCAGAAGAGCAGATCTTCCCAATGCTGAGGAAGAAGATTTTACAAAAAACACTGTAATGGAAATCATATAAAGGCGGTGTAATTTGTCCTTATATGCTTAGTGATTTTTCTTACCATGAAGTGGATCTGGCTTTTGAGTGTCATTAGATATAATTCTCTTTTTATCATGGTTAACCTTTGGTACAAAATTCTTTTGCATGATTGAAAAAAAAATTTAAACATACTCACTGTAGAAAATGTAGAAAGTTGTTGAAAAATAATTGTATTACCGTGACTTGGAAATAACAACTATTAACATTTTGATGTATTTTCTTCCAATATTTTTTCTGTATTTATACATATATAATTTTTTTTAAAGTAGGTTCCACGCTGCATGTGACCCTGAGCTCAAGACCTGAGCTGAGATCAAGAGTCAGACACTGAACTGAATGAGCCACCTAGGTGCCCCTACATATATAAAGTATGTAACAGATAGTATAATAAAAGTTTTATAGCATTATTAAGTATTATAGTATTATAAGGACTTTCTTCTTACCTTTTTAAAACTTGACCTTAAATTGTTATTATTGGAAAGTCAGGTTCTGTATCTTTCATGTTCACTGCTGAATCTCCAGTGCCTAGCAAGATAGATGGCACATTAGTAAAAACTTGATAAATATTTATTTGATTACTGAATCTTAGTATATGTTGTAATTTTCTTAACCATTCCTTTCTTGCACATCATTTCCTGTTTTTTTCACTATTGTAAATCACATGATGATGAACTTCTTTATGCATTAGCTTTATCTACCTTCATGAGTTTTTTCCCTCATGTAAGATTTTTTAAATGCAATCATTAGATCAAAAGGATCTACATATAAAGATTCCAATTACATGGTGCCAGACTACTTTCCAATTCACCCAACACCAGCAGGACTTATAAATAAATGGCAGAGCTATAAAATCCAACTAAAATCTTCACTCTGAAGCCTGGGTCCTTGACACAATTCTATGCCGCTTCTCTATCAACCTAGTTACAAAATGATTGAACAGTGGTAATCTAAAGATTCTGAATAATTAATTCTGGTTTATCAAGCCAATAATTCTAGTACAAAAAGAGTTTCGTAGGGCTTTAATTTAATGAAGCCCTTCTGACTCATGATAACAGGGCCACTGCTGGTCCAAATGGCACTTCTATATAAAAAATGACTCTTCTCCAATATATTTCAATACCTCTGCAGGAAAATTTTCTTAGTCAATACATACACCTATGAATATAGAGATGTGAGTTGCATCCTCTCAACCCATGAGGCATAAAACATGGACTACTGTGTTTCCTAACCTTTTAGGAAATCTCTGTTCAATCCAGACTAGAATTGTGTGAGAATACAATGTCAACCTCAGTAGACTATGTGTTTTAGAAGCCTCTTTTTGAAAATTATTACAACTTTCATCCTTCTTTTGGTCTCCTGGATCCTCTTTGTGTCTCTTCATTTTTATAATGTTTCTGCAATCTCATCTACAAATCATGTTCTGGGGTCATAAATCCTCTCAGTTTAAATAGTGATGAGGGGAAATTTTATTTTAAAATAAAATCATTTATTTTCAATTATTTATAAACTATTTGCAATTTTAATATATAGTATATGTAAATATATATATATATATATATATATATAAATATATACTGTATATAAAAGCCAGTTTCATGTGTGCATGTTTATTTGAAACAACTTTGAAAACATAAATTTATTAAAGAAATCATACCATTTTATTTCTCTGATATATTCAGCCAGAGAATTTTTTTTTTAATTTTCTTAATGTTTATTTTATTTTTGAGACAGAGAGACAGAAGATGAGAGGGGGAGGGGAAGACAGAGAGGGGGACACAGAATCCAAAGCAGGCTCCAGGCTCTGAGCTGTCAGCACACAGCCTGATGCAGGGCTTGAACTCGTCAAACGTGAGATCATGACCTGAGTTGAAGTCAATGCTCAACCAACTGAGCCACCCAGGCATCCCTCAGCCAGAGAATTTCTATTGTCAATTTGATTATCTGGCCCTTTATTGGATGAAATTCCATCAATTTTAAAAGTATATTTTATATTCAACCTTGACATCTCAGCTTCTAAATGTAAACTTGTGAATATAAGCAGTGTCTTCACCCAGAGGTATTATTATTATAATAAAAATTATTTATAAATATTATATTATGAGTGGCCTAACAAGTTGAACAATTGTGACAACATCTGTACCTTGACTTTTAATTATTGAAACATTGTTGATGTACTCCTACACTGGAAGAAAAATTTTAAAGGGCATGATTTAATTCAAATAACACTGTGAGACTTTTTTACTCAGTAGATGCAGGTGAATAATTTCACTGAAACTAGAATTTTCTCTTCTATTTTGTTCTGCTGCTGCCATCTAGAGTAAAAGTGAAGCAAAGGAAACATGTTAACCAAGCAATGGAGGGAATCCAGATTCAATTGGAAACAGGGAACAGCGAGGGACATTTCCCAGAGCTCCTGTGAGCACAAATGGTGAATAAGTAGTATCTGCTTACAGTAGCTTCTGCCTTCCTCTTTTTGTCCCCTTTTCTCTTACTTGCCAGTATCTTTCAGGGTTCCTGGGCCTGAAGATGCTATTTTTAACTTCTTATTAAAATGTGCTTTCTGGACAGAATCTAATAAATACATTCATACTCAGGTATAAAGGATAAATAAACTAGATCCGTGACCTGTCACCTCTCTACATCCAGGTAGGGATAGTTTTGGTTGAGTGTATTCAGATGCAAATGGCAATACAATGATAAAGCCTTGAGGATTTATCTAGTTTCGTTCTCTGCATCTGGCTTTCAGCAAGACCACCCGTAACTCCACTGATGAGGACATCATGTGAGACCTCGACATTAGTATACAAAAGACCTGTTGCACGGGCTTTCTCTGATGACTCTATGATGTGCTCTCATTGCATCCAGAACTCTGCTAAGAGAGCTTCTCTCTCACTTTATAGTAATTGTTTCATTGTCTGTCTACCCCATTAGGTTATAAGGCTTCCTAGGGCAGAAAATGATGTAGCTCTTATGTTGAGTTAACATTCCATAAATGAGGTATGAAAAAAGCCCCTAAAATGAAGAAACAGTATTATCTTTTAAAATTTGTTTGAGTTTCTTGTTCTCAAAGTAATTTAATGTGGAATATTATTGTAATGCCATTAAAATTCAGGCAAATAGAGCAGTCTACAGAAAAGAGCAACATTTAAACTGTTACAGAGTTATAAAATTTGAATTTGCTATTACTGTTATCAGCATCACTTAAACCATACCTATCATTAGATGCCATGTTTGAATAAACCGCAATAAATTTCCGAAGTGCAGGTGTGCCACCGGCATTGAAGCTATAATATCCTTATTCTCAGCAGTTAAATATATGACGAGTTAGATGAGAACGGAATATCTACATAATCACTCTAGGTGGAGCAAATAGTAGAACAACAACAGCAATGGAAAAAGGAAGTTACAAAATCAGGAGAGATCAGGACAAATATAAACACTAAAAAAAAGCATCATTTATATTTATTGCTAATAACAACAGTGGCAGATAAGGCTCTGCCGGTCTAGTGAAGGGCCTTCGAATCAGAGGCCATGGAAACCCTGAGGAAGGACCACTGATGAGCTGAATGACAATAAAGTTTATTTATGTGGCAAGAATTTCTATGGTACTTACTAATCAGACATATACAAGGTTCTAGTAATATTCATCACTAACATAACCTTCGATTATGAGAGACCACTGGAAAAATGTCCAACTAATCTAAGTTCAATAATAATGGAAAGATCTTAACATTAATCAGCCTTCTTTGGGGGCTATTCATGGTTCCAGTTTAAATGGAATACTGTCATAATCTCATTTGTCTCCCTCCCCCCTTTTTTCCTTCTTTCTTTTTCTTTCTCCCAAGCAGCTATGAGGGTAGTCTAAATTATTATTCCTCTACAGGATTATTCCATTCCTATACTAGCATCCATCTTTTGAGAACACCAAAACTTTCCAGCTACAACCTATTCCCCTTGCTTCTACTTCATCTCCCATTCTCTTTTTAACCCATTCCAATAAGGATTTTTGATCTCATCATTCCATTTTGTCCTTACCATATTATTTTTAAAGATGATCAAATATATGTATCTTCCCAGTATCTATCAATTGTCTATTTTCTATTCTCATCTTACTTGACTTCTCATCAGTATTTGAAACTGTTGATCATTCTCATCTTTTTGAAAAAAGTTTTTTCTCTAGTGTCCTGCTCTAACACACTCAGCTGGTTTGCCTATCCACTCTGTGGGTAGTCTTTTTCTACCAGAATTCCACATGTTTGGGTTGTTTCCAATAATTTGCTATTACAAAAAATGGTGCAATAACAACCTTCTATAGATGTCATTTTACATATCTAGGACTGTATTTCTAGGATGTATTCCTAGAATCAAAGAAGATATGCAATAGTAGTTTTGGCAGTAATGTTAAATTGTCCTCCATAGTGACTGTACCATATTGTATTCCTCCATCAATGTCTGAGAGTGACTTTTTCTCAAAGCGTTTTCAATGGTGTGTTAATTTTTTAACCATTGCCAAACAAATAGGTGAAATATAGTATGACAACATAGTTTTAATTTGCATTTCTCTCATAATGAGCTGATGAGAATTTTTATGTATTTAAGACACATTTGTTTTTTTTTTTAAATGTTTTCCTAAAAATTTTATGTTTATTTTTGAAAGAAGAGAGAGACAGAGTGCAAGCAGGGGAGGGACAGAGACAGAAGGAGACGCAGAATCTGAAGCAGACTCCAGGCTCCGAGCTATCAGCACAGAGCCGGAGGGGGGGCTCGAACCCACAAACCTTGAGACCATGACCTGAATCAAAGTTGGATGCTTAACTGACTGAGCCACCCAGGTGCCCCTATTTAAGAGACATTTGTATTTATTTTTTTTATAAACTATTGATATCTTTTACATTTTTCTATTGTGTTTTTGTTGCTTTTCTTGCTAATTTATAAAACCTAAATATATGTTTTGGAATTTATCCCTTTCCATTGATATGAGTTACAAATAATTATTTCCTGTTTGTCATTTTTTTTTCTTGTGCTCTTTTTTCCCACAAAGAAATTTAAAAATTTTCACAGGGTCAAATCATTGATTTTTCTTAGACGGCTTCTAAAATTTAAAAGCCCATCCCCCTACCCCCACCTCCAAAAACTCTTCCTTACCGTGCAATTATGGAAAAATATTTCCTATGGTTTCTTACAGTTCTTTATGGCTTACATTTCTACATTTAAATCTTGGATTCTCTGGAGTCCATTTTGAAGATGTGAGGAATGAACTAAAACTTACTTCCTTCCCCAACTGCTGCTAGTTCCTCCCTCCCTCCCTTCATAGGTGCTCAAGTGACACGCTTGGTCGTATTAATTAATTAATTCTGCAACAAGCTTTCTTGTTTCCATTTGGTCCAGGGCTTGGGTGAGGGGTTAGAAGGCTGCCCAGTGGCTTCAGGGAGAGGTGAAGGCAGAAGCCCTGACGCCTGGGGGATGCCAGAGGGTTCCCTCAAAGGCGGCTGGGCTCTGGAGGCTTCCAGTCTTGCTTGAGGGTGAGCCTTCCCGAGATATTCATCCAGCCCAGCCCAGCCCAGCCCCAGGGCCAGCCAGCCTGAAGCGGTTACTTACTCAGGTGGTCGCCCCTCTTCTTCGTGAGTTTCACCTGCTCATCCGGGAAGTGGTTTTCCGGGAAGTCAGTGAGTCTGCGCAGGCAGAACCCAGGGCGCGCAGATATAAAAGGGCCTGGTGCTGGTTCTTCTCCAGGTTGGAGGCGGTTTCCGTGGCATCCAGGGTTTTATCCCACTTACCTTGAGTCGGCTTCTGACTGCAAGGGAGCGCGGCCGCTGCTCTGGTTTTGCATCTTCAGTGGACTCTGGGTAGCCTTGCAGGTCTCCTTAACAGAAGTGGCCCACGCCTTCAGAGCCACGCGGTGGGTGGAAATAGAAGCCAGAGAGAGGTAGGTGTAAGAGGCCCGCAGATGCCTCTGGACGAAGCACTTGGCAGTGGCTTCCATCCGGGTGGAATAATTCTCACAAATCTGGGAGTTCACGGTTGATAGGTTTAAATAAAGAGCTAAAGTCAGAAAACGGTGTTGGCTGGTCCCAGAGGCAGAGGATGGCTGAGATGGTTCTGTGGGTTGTGACTGGAAAAGAGGTTGGAGGGTGGTTGGAAGCCGGAAGATGGGGTGTCTCTGGGTCTGTTCTATAAGAACAGCAAGAGATGAACAATCTGCAGGACTGCCCTGCCATCCACTTGCTCATTTTAAATCTACTTATTTAACTGGTTTAAAATGCTGCTTTTAATCACAATTTACTTCATGCTTTTTGGTCCATTTTCTGGACTTCATTTTCTGTTCTTTTTTTTTTTTTTTTTTGGACTTTCCTGTTCTATTGAGCTGTTTGTATATTCATATGCAAGTGCAATACTGTTGTTATTTTTATACTAAATATCTTTTTTTAATACTAAATATCTTGTAGGGACAGTCTTCTTGCTCTTGTTTTTCAAACAAAATCCTGTCAATTCTTTTTTACTTTTCCAGTGAATTGAAGCTTATTTAGTTCAAAACATATCTGTTAATCTTTTTACTGGGATTGCATTTTATATAAAGATTAATTTGGGGAGTATTAACCGGCTTTTTGAAGTTTAGTGCTCACACACAAGAACATGTTATGCCAATATATCTGTTCATGCTTCCTATTCCACAATAATGTTTTAAAGTTTTCCTCATATAGATCTTGCATATTTCTTGCTAAGTTTTTAAGTATTATATCCTTTATTGGTTGCTATTTGTGACCTGTCTTTTATCTTACATGAGGTTGTTTTTCATCCCACAGAAAATTTCCATTTTGAGGTAATCGTACTTTCAGAATTTACCAATATTTTCCTTTATGGTTTTGCAATTCATGTAAAATTTAATTAAGAAGACTTTCCTTACTCCAAGCCTTACTTAAAATTCTCAGAAAATTATATTTTAGTCTATAATTAAGAGGAATTTTAGTTCATGTCCATAGGGCCATAGAAATTTACACTTAATTTAGTGAATTTATTTAATACTGTATTTTTTCTTTAGCTTTCTATTTTTAGAAATTTCAAATTTACAGAATATTATAATCTTTTTATGTTTATTTATTTTTGAGAGCGAGAGAGACATAACATGAGTGGGAAAGGGGCAAAGAGAGAGGGAGACACAGAATCTGAAGCAGGCTCCAGGCTCCGAGCTGTCCGCACAGAGCCCAACGTGGGGCTCCAACTCGTGGACCACGAGATCATGACCTGAGCCAAAGTCTGCCACTTAACCGACTGAGCCATTCAGGCGCCCCATTTTACAGAATATTTTAATGAACAGTGCAATAAAGTGTCAGTTAAGTGTCCTACTTTGATTTCGGCTCAGGTCATGATCTCATGGTTTGTGAGCCCTGTATCAGGCTCTGTGCTGACAGTGCAGAGCCTGCTTGGGATTCTCTCTTTCTCCCTCTCTCTCTGCCCCTCCCATTCTCTCTCTCTCAAAATAGATAAATAAACTTAAAAAATAAAAAATAAATAAAAATAAAATTACAGAAAAACCGTAAGAAAAAAAGAAAAACAATAAGAAAATGTAGAGGGCAGCATTATAATGTTTAAAAACAATGAATAATGAAATCAATTTTCTACTTATTGAGATTATTAATCTTGATGGTATAGATTTATTGGATAAATCATTCAAAAGGTTTGATGTAGTTATGTCAAGACATGGACAAGTTCTGGGGTTGTACATTTTAATACATGGCACTATTACTGTTCATATCAGAGTAGTTTTATTGTCCCTTTGATTTCTTCTTTAATAAAAAGTGATTAAAATGGGATTTTATAATTTTAAAACAGACATATATATGTATTTGGATATCATTATAATTTCTAATTTTATTGCATTGTGATAAATGAATTTAGTCTATATGCTGTCGGTCTGCTTTTCAGATATAGTGAGATTTTTCTTATTGGCCTATATGTGATCCTAATTGTGCCCTCTCCTTCTCTTCAGAGCTAACAGTTATCTTGGATTTTGTCTTTAACATCACCTCACTTTTCTTCAATATATTGTTTAGTTTTGCCTGTTTTTGACCTTTATATAAATGTAATATTACTATTTGACTCTTATGATATGCTTTCCCCATAAAATGTTTTTTGTAATTCCTACATGTTAATGTGTGTAGTTCTTTTTTTTTTAATATGAAATTTATTGACAAATTGGTTTCCATACAACACCCAGTGCTCATCCCAAAAGGTGCCCTCAATACCCATCACCCACCCTCCCCTCCTTCCCACCCCCCATCAACCCTCAGTTCTCAGTTTTTAACGGTCTCTTATGCTTTGGCTCTCTCCCACTCTAACCTCTATTTTTTTTTTTTTTCCTTCCCCTCCTCCATGGGTTTCTGTTGAGTTTCTCAGGATCCACATAAGAGTGAAACCATATGGTATCTGTCTTTCTCTGTATGGCTTATTTCACTTAGCATCACACTCTCCAGTTCCATCCACGTTGCTACAAAAGGCCATATTTCATTCTTTCTCATTGCCACGTAGTATTCCATTGTGTATATAAACCACAATTTCTTTATCCATTCATCAGTTGATGGACATTTAGGCTCTTTCCATAATTTGGCTATTGTTGAGAGTGCTGCTATGAACATTGGGGTACAAGTGGCCCTATGCATCAGTACTCCTGTATCCCTTGGATAAATTCCTAGCAGTGCTATTGCTGGGTCATAGGGTAGGTCTATTTTTAATTTTCTGAGGAACCTCCACACTGCTTTCCAGAGCGGCTGCACCAATTTGCATTCCCACCAACAGTGCAAGAGGGTTCCCGTTTCTCCACATCATCTCCAGCATGTATAGTCTCCTGATTTGTTCATTGTGGCCACTCTGACTGGCGTGAGGTGATACCTGAGTGTGGTTTTGATTTGTATTTCCCTGATAAGGAGCGACGCTGAACATCTTTTCATGTGCCTGTTGGCCATCCGGATGTCTTCTTTAGAGAAGTGTCTATTCATGTTTTCTGCCCATTTCTTCACTGGGTTATTTGTTTTTCGGGTGTGGAGTTTGGTGAGCTCTTTATAGATTTTGGATACTAGCCCTTTGTCTGATATGTCATTTGCAAATATCTTTTCCCATTCCGTTGGTTGCCTTTTAGTTTTGTTGGTTGTTTCCTTTGCTGTGCAGAAGCTTTTTATCTTCATAAGGTCCCAGTAATTCACTTTTGCTTTTAATTCCCTTGCCTTTGGGGATGTGTCGAGTAAGAGATTGCTATGGCTGAGGTCAGAGAGGTCTTTTCCTGCTTTCTCCTCTAAGGTTTTGATGGTTTCCTGTCTCACATTCAGGTCCTTTATCCATTTTGAGTTTATTTTTGTGAATGGTGTGAGAAAGTGGTCTAGTTTCAACCTTCTGCATGTTGCTGTCCAGTTCTCCCAGCACCATTTGTTAAAGAGACTGTCTTTTTTCCATTGGATGTTCTTTCCTGCTTTGTCAAAGATGAGTTGGCCATACGTTTGTGGGTCTAGTTCTGGGGTTTCTATTCTATTCCATTGGTCTATGTGTCTGTTTTGGTGCCAATACCATGCTGTCTTGATGATGACAGCTTTGTAGTAGAGGCTAAAGTCTGGGATTGTGATGCCTCCTGCTTTGGTCTTCTTCTTCAAAATTCCTTTGGCTATTCGGGGCCTTTTGTGGTTCCATATGAATTTTAGGATTGCTTGTTCTAGTTTCGAGAAGACTGCTGGTGCAATTTTGATTGGGATTGCATTGAATGTGTAGATAGCTTTGGGTAGTATTGACATTTTGACAATATTTATTTTTCCAATCCATGAGCAGGGAATGTCTTTCCATTTCTTTAAATATTCTTCAGTTACCTTCATAAGCTTTCTATAGTTTTCAGCATACAGATCCTTTACATCTTTGGTTAGATTTATTCCTAGGTATTTTATGCTTCTTGGTGCAATTGTGAATGGGATCAGTTTCTTTATTTGTCTTTCTGTTGCTTCATTGTTAGTGTATAAGAATGCAACTGATTTCTGTACATTGATTTTGTATCCTGCAACTTTGCTGAATTCCTGTATCAGTTCTAGCAGACTTTTGGTGGAGTCTATCGGATTTTCCATGTATAATATCATGTCATCTGCAAAAAGCGAAAGCTTGACTTCATCTTTGCCAATTTTGATGCCTTTGATTTCCTTTTGTTGTCTGATTGCTGATGCTAGAACTTCCAGCACTATGTTAAACAGCAGCGGTGAGAGTGGGCATCCTTGTCGTGTTCCTGATCTCAGGGAAAAAGCTCTCAGTTTTTCCCCGTTGAGGATGATGTTAGCTGTGGGCTTTTCATAAATGGCTTTTATGATCTTTAAGTGTGTTCCTTCTATCCCGACTTTCTCAAGGGTTTTTATTAAGAAAGGGTGCTGGATTTTGTCAAAGGCCTTTTCTGCATCGATTGACAGGATCATATGGTTCTTCTCTTTTTTTTTTTATGTGATGTATCACGTTGATTGATTTGCGAATGTTGAACCAGCCCTGCATCCCAGGAATGAATCCCACTTGATCATGGTGAATAATTCTTTTTATATGCCGTTGAATTCGATTTGCTAGTATCTTATTGAGAATTTTTGCATCCATATTCATCAGGGATATTGGCCTGTAGTTCTCTTTTTTTACTGGGTCTCTGTCTGGTTTAGGAATCAAAGTAATACTGGCTTCATAGAATGAGTCTGGAAGTTTTCCTTCCCTTTCTATTTCTTGGAATAGCTTGAGAAGGATAGGTATTATCTCTGCTTTAAACGTCTGGTAGAACTCCCCTGGGAAGCCATCTGGTCCTGGACTCTTATTTGTTGGGAGATTTTTTTTTTTTAATTTTTTTTTTCAACGTTTATTTATTTTTGGGACAGAGAGAGACAGAGCATGAACGGGGGAGGGGCATAGAGAGAGGGAGACACAGAATCGGAAGCAGGCTCCAGGCTCTGAGCCATCAGCCCAGAGCCTGACGCGGGGCTCGAACTCACGGACCGCAAGATCGTGACCTGGCTGAAGTCGGACGCTTAACCGACTGCGCCACCCAGGCGCCCCTGTTGGGAGATTTTTGATAACTGATTCAATTTCTTCGCTGGTTATGGGTCTGTTCAAGTTTTCTATTTCCTCCTGATGGAGTTTGGAAGTGTGTGGGTGTTCAGGAATTTGTCCATTTCTTCCAGGTTGTCCAATTTGTTGGCATATAATTTTTCATAGTATTCCCTGATAATTGTTTGTATTTCTGAGGGATTGGTTGTAATAATTCCATTTTCATTCATGATTTTATCTATTTGGGTCATCTCCCTTTTCTTTTTGAGAAGCCTGGCTAGAGGTTTGTCAATTTTGTTTATTTTTTCAAAAAACCAACTCTTGGTTTTGTTGATCTGCTCTACAGTTTTTTTAGATTCTATATTGTTTATTTCTGCTCTGATCTTTATTATTTCTCTTCTGCTGGGTTTAGGCTGCCTTTGCTGTTCTGCTTCTAGTTCCTTTAGGTGTGCTGTTAGATTTTGTATTTGGGATTTTTCTTGTTTCTTGAGATAGGCCTGGATTGCAATGTATTTTCCTCTCAGGACTGCCTTCGCTGCGTCCCAAAGCATTTGGATTGTTGTATTTTCATTTTCGTTTGTTTCCATATATTTTTTAAATTCTTCTCTAATTGCCTGGTTGACCCACTCATTCGTTAGTAGGGTGTTCTTTAACCTCCATGCTTTTGGAGGTTTTCCAGACTTTTTTCTGTGGTTGATTTCAAGCTTCATAGCATTGTGGTCTGAAAGTATGCATGGTATAATTTCAATTCTTGTAAACTTATGAAGGGCTGTTTTGTGACCCAGTATATGATCTATCTTGGAGAATGTTCCATGTGCACTCGAGAAGAAAGTATATTCTGTTGCTTTGGGATGCAGAGTTCTAAATATATCTGCCAAGTCCATCTGATCCAGTGTCTCATTCAGGGCCCTTGTTTCTTTATTGACCGTGTGTCTAGATGATCTATCCATTTCTGTAAGTGGGGTGTTAAAGTCCCCTGCAAATACCACATTCTTATCAATAAGTTTGCTTATGTTTATGAGTAATTGTTTTATGTATTTGGGGGCTCCAGTATTCGGCGCATAGACATTTATAATTGTTAGCTCTTCCTGATGGATAGACCCTGTAACTATTATATAATGTCCTTCTTCATCTCTTGTTACAGCCTTTAATTCAAAGTCTAGTTTGTCTGATATAAGTATGGCTACTCCAGCTTTCTTTTGGCTTCCAGTAGCATGATAAATAGTTCTCCATCCCCTCACTCTCAATCTAAAGGTGTCCTCAGGTCTAAAATGAGTCTCTTGTAGACAGCAAATAGATGGGTCTTATTTTTTTATCCATTCTGATACCCTATGTCTTTTGGTTGGCGCATTTAATCCATTTACATTCAGTGTTATTATAGAAAGATACGGGTTTAGAGTCATTGTGATGTCTGTATGTTTTATGCTTGTAGTGATGCCTCTGGTATTTTGTCTCACAGGGTCCCCCTTAGGATCTCTTGTAGGGCTGGTTTAGTGGTGACAAATTCCTTCAGTTTTTGTTTGTTTGGGAAGACCTTTATCTCTCCTTCTATTCTAAATGACAGACTTGCTGGCTAAAGGATTCTCGGCTGCATATTTTTTCTGTCTAGCACCCTGAAAATCTCGTGCCAATTCTTTCTGGCCTGCCAAGTTTCAAAAGAGAGATCAGTCACGAGTCTTATAGGTCTCCCTTTATATGTGAGGGCACGTTTACCCCTTGCTGCCTTCAGAATTTTCTCTTCATCCTTGTATTTTGCCAGTTTCACTATGATATGTCGTGCATAAGATCGATTCAAGTTACGTCTGAAGGGAGTTCTCTGTGCCTCTTGGATTTCAATGCCTTTTTCCTTCCCCAGTTCAGGGAAGTTCTCAGCTATTATTTCTTCAAGTACCCCTTCAGCACCTTTCCCTCTCTCTTCCTCCTCTGGGATACCAATTATGCGTATATTATTTCTTTTTAGTGTATCACTTAGTTCTCTAATTTTCCCCTCATACTCCTGGATTTTTTTATCTCTCTTTTTCTCAGCTTCCTCTTTTTCCATAACTTTATCTTCTAGTTCACCTATTCTCTCCTCTGCCTCTTCAAGCCGAGCCGTGGTGGTTTCCATTTTGTTTTGCATTTCATTTAAAGCGTTTTTCAGCTCCTCGTGACTGTTCCTTAGGCCCTTGATCTCTGTAGCAAGAGATTCTCTGCTGTCCTGTATACTGTTCTCAAGCCCAGCGATTAATTTTATGACTATTATTCTAAATTCACTTTCTGTTATATTATTTCAATCCTTTCTGATCAGCTCATTAGCTGTTGTTATTTCCTGGAGATTCTTCTGAGGGGAGTTCTTCTGCTTGGTCATTTTGGATAGAGCCTGGCGTGGTGAGGACCTGCAGGGCACTTCCCCTGTGCTGTGGTGTATAACTGGAGTTGGTGGGCGGGGCCGCAGTCCGACCTGGTGTCTGCCCCCAGCCCACCGCTGGGGCCACAGTCAGACTGGTGTGTGCCTTCTCTTCCCCTCTCCTAGGGGCAGGATTCGCTGTGGGGTGGTGTGGCCCGTCTGGGCTACTTGCACACTGCCAGGCTTGTGATGCTGGGGATCTGGCGTATTAGCTGGGGTGGGTAGGCAAGGTGCACAGGGGCAGGAGGGGCAGGCTTAGCTCGCTTCTCCTTAGGTGATCCACTTCAGGAGGGGCCCTGTGGCAGCGGGAGGGAGTCAGATCTGCTGGCGGAAGTTTGGCTCCGCAGAAGCACAGAGTTGGGTGTTTGCCTGGAGCGAGCAAGTTCCCTGGCTGGAACTGGTTCCCTTTGGGATTTTGGCTGGGGGATGGGCGGGGGAAATGGTGCTGGCGAGCGCCTTTGTTCCCTGCCAAATTGAGCTCTGTCCTCCGGGGGCTCAGCAGCTCTCCCTCCCTCTGTCCTCCAGCCTTCCCGCTTTCCGAGCAGAGCTGTTACTTTATGACCTCCCAGACGCTAAGTCGCGCTTGCTGTCGGAACACAGTCCGCCTGGCCCCTCCGCTTTTGCAAGCCAGACTCGGGGGCTCTGCTTGGCCGGTGAGCCGCCCCTCCACCCCGGCTCCCTCCCGCCAGTCCGTGGAGCGCGCACCGCCTCGCCGCCCTTCCTACCCTCTTCCATGGGCCTCTCGTCTGCGCTTGGCTCCGGCGACTCCGTTCTGCTAATCCTCTGGCATTTTTCTGGGTTATTTAGGCAGGTGTAGGTGGAATCTAAGTGATCAGCAGGACGCGCGGTGAGCCCAGCGTCCTCCTACGCCGCCATCTTGCCTCTCTCTAATGTGTGTAGTTCTATTAATTGCCTTCTTTGCTAGAAAGTATTAGAAATACTAATTTATTGAAAATTTATTTTTTTCAATTGTTGATGGACATTTGAGTTGATTCCTGATTTTTTTAAATCCATTACTAAACAAAAACAAAAACAAAAACTGAGCTATGAGCATGGCTTTCCTGATAGTTCACGCCTGACTTCTCTAGATAGATTTTGTGTCATTGCATCCAGTCTGACAGTTTTTGTCTTTTAAGTGGAGAATTTAGTCCTTTTAGATTGATTATGATTATTGATATATTTGAATTTTTTAATGGATCTGAATGTGAGTCGCTAAACATTGTCAGTTTGCTTTCCAGAATTTGTGTGCTAGTTTATACTTTTGCCAGTAGTGCTCGTGGGTTACCATTCCCCCCCCTTACCAACATTTGTTGTTATCTGCTTGCCTAATACTTGTCATTTGTCATTTTTACGTATCTTGTTTTAATTTGCATTTCTTTTTTTTTTTTTAATTTTTTTCAACGTTTATTTATTTTTGGGACAGAGAGAGACAGAGCATGAATGGGGGAGGGGCAGAGAGAGAGGGAGACACAGAATCGGAAACAGGCTCCAGGCTCTGAGCCATCAGCCCAGAACCTGACGGGGGGCTCGAACTCCCGGACCGCGAGATCGTGACCTGGCTGAGGTCGGACGCTTAACCGACTGCGCCACCCAGGCGCCCCTTAATTTGCATTTCTCATATAACCAGGGAGGTTGAAGATTGATATCCTACCTATAAAATATAGCTGATTTCATGTGTATGTAATTATTATATATATGTATATTATTGAGAGTAGGTTGCATACACGTACCACTTTATCCCTCTAATGCTTCTGGGCACATTTACTATGAACAATAATGCCCTGTTAATGCAACAAAAAATATAGTTATCAAATTCAGGAAATTTAACATTGATAAAGTACTTTAATCTATAGTCCATTTTATAATTTTGTCAAGTTGTTCAATATTGCTTTTTATGACATTTTTCTCTCCAGCACAGAATTCAGTCCAGGGTCATATATTGATTTAGTCATCACATCTTGAATCTGTAAGAGTTCCTCAGCTTTTGGCATTACTATTTTAAAGAACATGGGCTAGTTATTTACAGTAGAATGCCCAGTTTGGTTTTGTCTGGGGATTCCTTCTTAACTGTATTTTGTGAGAGAATTAAGCCCTGGGGTATCCACTGTGTAGAATTTCTTTCTTTCCTATGTATCTAGAATGGAGTATTGACAAAATAGCTATTCAAGTCATTTTCTGTAAGGCTAATTCTGTTGTGGAACCCTGTATGAGAAAAGTTGGCTCTTTCCTCATGATTTGATTCAGGTTATATATCACTGGCCAGAATATTCCATAGGTGATATTGTGTCCCTCATTGGGGAGTTTAATTTTGATTATGCAAAGTGTTTTCTAGTTTTTCCACCATACAGTTACTGCTTTCCTCCTTGTAACTAATAAACAGTCTTGGGGGATACCCTTTGAGATCATGCAAATATCCTGCTGGTCCTCAAACTTTCCCCTGTAGATTTAGCATCCATTGATGATACTTGTTCTGACAAATCATTACTATAATGGTTGCACAATGCAAAAAATATGAAGATATTCCACAGAATGCAGCACAGAAAGATAATGATGTAGAAAATAGAAATTATTCTGAGGCTGTCATGTGGTCTTTCATGTACCCAGTCAGAATTCCTGAAAGAGAGGAGAGGAGGGAGAGGCAATACAAGAAGAGGTAATGGCTGAGAATGGTTCAGAACTGATGAGAGACACCTGCTGCAGATATAGGAAGTCTAAGAATCTTAAGCAAAATAAAGAAAAAGATGTCTACATTCACATATATCATCGTCTATTAACACACCTTATGCAGAAAGAGCAATGTTGATGGTAGCTTGGTAGAAAAGGTGTGTCAGTACCATTCCCATTACAGCCTTGTCCCTGACCTCTAGAGACTCTATGGATAAACACTATCCTTCCTTTTGAGATAATAAATTCCTTGCTTTTTTTGTTTTTTGTTTTTTACAGTTTTAATGTCCATATTAGTTTCCTAGGCCTGTGAAAAAGTGCAACCTAGGTAGCTTTAAAACAACTGAAATTTATTCTGTCCCATTTATGAAGACGAGAAATCTGAAATCAGGTGTTAGCACACCCACACTTTTTTTGAGGTCTTTAGAGGAAGACCTTTCCTTATCTTTTCTGGCTTCAGGGAGCTCTAGGTATTGTTTAGCTTGGGCAGCATAGTTTCAATAGCTGCCTCCACCTTCACATGGCATTTCCCCTGTGTCTATCTTTTCCTCTTCTCATAAGGACACTGGTTATGTTGGATTAGAGTCCACTTTGATGACCTCATATTAACTTGATTATATCTGCAAAGACCCTATTTCCAAATATGGCCACATTCTCAGGTACCGCAGGTTAGAATTTCAATATATCTTTATTCAGGACACAATTTCAAACATGATACATCCTAAACACTAAAGTCCATTTTTGCCTGTTTTTGAACTTGAGATGAATGGAATCCTATGTATTCTTTTGTATTCTTCTGTATTCTATGTATTCTTTTGGACTTGTTTTTCATCAGTTTGTGTGATCCATTCACATAGTGGTGTGGGGTTGCAATTTTTTTCATTTTCATTGTTTTGTACTATTTAGTTGTATCAATAAACCACAATTGATCCATTAAATTTTTTTTTCGGTGCAAAAAACGGTAGTTTTATTAAAGCATGGGTACAGGACCTGTGGGCAGAGAGGGTTGCCTATCTATCAATTTTAGATGACATTTAGGCTGTTTCCAGTTTTTTGCTATTATGAACAATGTTGCTATAAATATCCTGCACAACTATCTTGGTGCACGCGTGCAAGAATTTCTTTAAAACCTGTATCTAAGAGAAAGCCAGGTAGGGCATAAAATTTGTATATCTTTAACTTTACTAATAATGCTAAACTGTTTTTTCAAAGTTTTAGAGATAATTTACATACCTGTCAACAGTGTGTAGAATTCCATATTTTGTCATGTTTATTGGTCATTCGTATTTTTCATCTTGTGCAGTTCAACACTTTTTCCAATTTAAAATATTGTGTTCTAATTTTTACAGATTTTTATGAGTTGCTTATATTTTCTAATTTGGTACAGTATTGAATTGAAGTGGTCATAATAAGCGTATTTGTCTGGTTCCTGATCTCAGAACAAAAGCTTTCAAGTTTTTTTATGCATAATGTTTGCAATACCTTGTTTGTTTGTTTGTAGATACCTTTTATTAGTTAGAGATTATCTTCTTTTCTTTTTTTCATGTTTTATTTATTTTTGAGAGAGAGAGAAAGACAGAGTGCAAGTTGAGGAGGGCAGAGAGAGAGAGGGAGACACAGAATCCAAAGCAGGCTCTAGGCTCTGAGCTGTCAGCACAGAGCCTAATGCGGGGACTCAAACCCGTGAACCGTGAGATGACGACTTGTGGTGAAGTTGGACGCTCAACCCAGTCGCCCCAATTATCTTCTGTTCTTAATTTGCAGTGAATTTTATCATGCCTAGATGTTAAATTTTTGTTAAAAGTCTTATTCTGCATGTAGATAGAAGATTGTATGCTTTTTCTCTTTTAATCTGCTAATATGGTAAATTACATTAATTGATTTCATAAGTTAAAACAATCTTGCAAAAAAAAGACAAAAGAAAACAACAACAACCACAACAACAACAAAATAAAACAATCTTGTATTTTTGGAATAAACCCAACTGACACATGATAAAAATGGTACTTTCTGTATACTGACTTAGTTTAGGATTTTTGTATCTATGTTATAGAATCTAAAATGCCATTATTTTATATATCACTATGAAAGAGCAAAAATCCTGCCAATTAAACTATGACACAATACTTTTTTCATGTAAATTAAAAAATATTTATTGAAGTACCCTTTTTGGCTTAAACATAGATCTTATTATCGAAAAAAATGCTAGCAAGATAAATTGGTTAAGGTGCTCCTAAGGTGTCTTCATAGCAGCTGTCCTGACTATATTACATTAAATCTAAAACTAAGCCTTAGTCAGTGGTAATACCGTATTTCATCAAGTTGAAGACTATCAATTGCTTGGGTGAAGATATATCCCTCCAGAGCACATTTGCTTTTGCATCTGTTATTGTGAGAACTGGAACTGTTTTTTCTTGAGTATTTGACGTATATATATTTTTTTGAATCTTGTTTTGGATTTACTTGTGTCATCTAAGAATGCTGTGCCTTTCTTTTTCTTTTACTTGACTCTAGTGATTGAATGGGAGAGGTGGCATAGGTTATAGATGGAGTATTCTCTACATACCTTCATATGAAGAAACTCTTCATATCTTCAAAGTTGCAGTCAACACTGGGCATTAACCTGCCTCTCTGGGCTAAGGGCTCCACGCTCACTGCTCCTGTCTGAAATAGGAGCCCTCTACTGTTCCACATTAGATAAATAGGGGTGGGATAGTAAATATGAGACCTACCTAGCTGTTCTTTCTGTGGCTTTCTAAATAATCATCTACTTTTCTTCAGCTTT